>NW_018220650.1:84906-103230 GCF_001263595.1 Phalaenopsis equestris
CATCCAATGTTAATTATTAGAATCAAAGATCTCACATTTTCCTTTCTGAAATTAAGCCTAAATGTTAATTAAGGCTAAATTTCCAAAACTAAACATTTGCCCCTAAGGCTCTATCACTTCATAATTCATAAAATTTAATGTAAATGACTTTGGAATTTTTATCCTACCTCACTCAAGGGTCAATTGAGATATCATAGGGGAAAGTGTAATTTTTCAAAATTTAATTTCTCATAAAATTTAATGCAAAAATAGGATTTATAAAAAAAAATTCCTAACTTAACCAAGGTAAATCCTAATCAGTTGAAATTTTTACTGGAGGTAGGCTTAGACCAAAGAAGCCTTTGGACCAAACTTCATGATTTTTCTAATTTTATTAAAATTTTAAGAATTATTTAAAATTCTCGATTGTTTATTAATTATAAAATATTTTAAATTGGAATATTAAGTTTTATATTTTTATTAAATTTCACCAATTTCGAGGGAAATAGAGAAATAAATTTCACATTTTTTTGATTCTTATTTGAGTTATTGGAATTATTTTAGTAAAAATACATTTTTAGCCTTTAAATATTATTTTAAGCTTCAAAATTCAATATTTTTTTAAAAAATCAGGAAAAATATCCTAATTATTTCCAAGTGCTTAAGAAGCAATTTAGAACATTTCCATGAATTTTATTATTTTTGTGATTATTAGGGATTTTTAATTATTTAAATATTTACAATAGGCTAAAAATGAAGTTTTTTTTTTACTTCAAATTTATTTTTATAAAATTCCGCTGATCACATAGAACTCCAAAAACCAAGTTTTTATAAATTTTTAAGTTATATTTTAATTATTAAAAATCATTTTAGTGCCAAAATTTTTAATTAACTTGAAAAATCAATTTGAGACATTAAATGAACTCCAAATGTTTTGAAATTTTTATGGGGAGTTCTCTAGAGTTTATATCTTAGTGGAGACCAAAAATTAAGTCGTTTAGATGTCTATGTTACCCAAAATTAATTTTCTTTTTGTTTTAGGGTTGGTGAAGATTAAGTGTATTCTTAATGACTTAATTCATGAAATTATTTCCAAAGGATCCTCTGGTCATGATGAACCTTCCAAAATTTTCATGGAATTTTCTAAGCAACATGCTAATTATCATAATTAATTTATGTAAATAGTAGACATAAATTTGAAAAATATGGATAAGAGCTCTGTCTAGGGACCTCCTCTGACTTTAAAAACATCAGAAGATATCCCCTAAGGTAGAGGCAACAACATACTAAAATTTCAATCCATGGTGATATGCCTATATGCATGGAGAATCAAAACATTCAAATTAGTGTTTAATAGTGACTCTAGGGAGCAACTAATTTATTAAAAATTAAATATAATTAATTAAATTTTGGTTTTATGACAGAAATATTACTCCTCTGTTCACTGAGTAAGAGCTATTTTTATTTTATTTTTATGATTTTTCTACACTAAGATATGAATTTTTAAAGGTAGAACTATTTATTTAAATAAAAAAATCTCTATTTTTTATTTAAATGCACGACGCTGACTGTATCCTCGACAGCTCTGAAGGCACACATGGCGAGCTCTGGTTGGACACCGCCATCCACGTAGCCGCTGACTTGGTGACTTGGTCCGTGGTTCGTGTAAGCAAGCGCTGTCCGACTCAATCTCCTTCGTCCATCTGATACACACGTGATCGAACGACTCCCCGTGATCATCCCCTATAGAGTGATCCCGTGACCATTTACACTAAAACCCTAAGATCTCGGCCTAGACTCAGCCAAATCACTTCTAGTTTGATCCTATGGACTCGTCTATGTGAGACAAACATATCCATACATTAATCATACAATTAAATCAAGCCTAATCAAATGGAGAATAAAATTAGGCTTGGGAGGAAGAGGAGATCAGTACCTTGGCTCTGAGAAGTGAAGCTTTGATCATAGGTACTTGGCACGTTCGTTGGGGTCCAAGGAGGTTAGGGATTAAGTCTCTGGTTGTGGTGCAAAGCCTAGGTAGGAATTCGACCAAGCCCAATTTCAGGTGTTGCTCTAGACGTATGTTAAAGTCTCTGTGGAAGGAGATTTGGTGGGGCTTTTCCTTCTCTCACTGTGGTGAAGGTGTGGGTGAGTTTAATTTGATTTTTGTGGAGTGTAGAAGTTTGGAGAGCTCTATCCTGATTTTAGGCAGAGATTCAGCTCAAAATTAGGCTCCGGTAAGGGGATTCAGGGCAATGTGGTGGTTGGATTGCACTGAGGAGGTCTCAAAGAGGCTTTGGGATCAATTTGAGAAAGTCTCTCAGAGGAAATTTCAGCACACCTCCCATGGCCGTGGAGGTGAGTTATTATAAAAATGGCAAAAGTGTGGCTCTCAGGGCCATTGTTTGGGTGTATTGTGATGCTTAGGTGCAGGGCAGAGGGGCTCTACAATTTAATTTGAGTGAGGTGGCCTCTGGGTTTGATTTGGGTGAAGTTCAAGAGGAGGTGTCCTTCAATTTTGGCTTCTCCAATGATTAGGCCGGCCGACCATGGCAGGGGGAGGTGGCTAGGAGCTCAGGGAAGCTAGGGGAATATGTCAAAGTAGTTTATTGCAATGAGGTATTGTTTTGGCAAAGATATCTTAAGCCAAAGAAAAAATGGAAATAAAATCCCTTAATTTGAGGGAACCTTGGTTTATGGCTCATCTTGCTTGGGTTAGATGGTTCTTGGCTCAATCTTAGGGTCCAACTAATGGCTGTGGTGGAGTTAATTTGATGGCTTTAGGGTGGTTAGGCCACATTTAGTGCATGGGTCCAAGTGAGTGAAAATGACAAAATTTGGGTTTGGGCTAGGCTAGCCATGTTAATTGGCCCAAATAAATGTTACATTTGGTGTATATGATAATAATGAACAACTTTGGTGAAGGATGAAACTGGTTTTGAGATCAATTGGATGGTCAACTTCGAGGAATTTTGAAATTTTAACAATTTGGTCATATTGGGCTAGGTTTGGGTCTAGGTTGGGCTAGCCTTGGGTCAGGTCCAAATTGATTATTTTAAACGGTCAATCGGCATCTCATGAAGAGTTTTCAACGTAAATTTGGTGCAATTTTGTGGTTAAGGCATTCAATTTGATGACATTAGGTCATGTGGCAAAAATTGGGGCTTTGATCTAAATCCAAATTGGGCTCAAATGATGGACAAATTGGGCTTGGATTTGGTCTAGATTGGTCAAATATAGGGTGAATTTGAGTTTAGAACTGAAATTGAGGGACATTGAGACCAATTTGATTGACATTTGAGGTAGATTTGGGGAAAAATGGGTCTTTAAAAGGCCATTTGGGGGTTTGGTCAAAGATGGTGAAATTGGCCAAATTGGGTCATCTGGTAGTTGAGGAAAATGAAATTAGGAATATTTGGGAGATTTTAGGAATTTTTGGGATTTTTTGGAATTTTTGGAATTTTGGGCTAAGGAGGGGTATTTTGGTAATTTGGCAAATTTTGGTGATTTTGCGTAGTTTGGGTGTTTTTAAACTGTTTGAAATGATTTTTGAACCAATTTGAGTATTTTGGGTAAATTTTGGACTTTTGGCCAAATTTGGGGTCCCAAGGGTATCTAGGTAATTTTTGGGGAGTTTAGGGGCAAAAGTTGGGGAGTTTAGGGGCAAAAGAGTTGGAGTGCCAACCACCATCAATAAACCATGAACCAATGGAAACCCCATTTTGGGTCCTCTATGTAGTGGTCTGGAAACCCCATTTTGGGTCCTTTTGGGTCCTCTATGTAGTGGTCTTAGCTAAACCCTAGCCTAGGGCTAGTGGGTTTAGGGGACGACCTACTTGAGTCTCCCAAAAGTATCAAGGCACCAAAGCCTAGAAGTTTAAGTTTAGGATTGTGAGTGATTGTGAGTGCAACTATGTACCTTAAGCCCTAGACCAACTCCAAGGGTCAACCCTAAGGTCTAGTAGTCCTAAGGGTAACTCATCTTGAGTTCCCCCAAAATGACCCAACCTACTAAGTGCTGGAGGTTTGGACCAATATGTGGAATTTCCAGTTGAGTATAGAAGAGTTTGCAATTTCGAATGGTGAGGGTTCCTTTTCTACTTTTATAATAATAGTCAATAGGAAAGTCTTGTGGCTATACCTTACGCTACTAAAGCGGAAAAAAACTAAACCTCAACCAAAAGTGAGGTCAACAGATAGGGGTGGATATATTTCTAGTAGTTTAAACTCCTCTTAGTGATGCTCTTCTTCAACTGGTATTTCCTTAGGAGTCTGGGCTTTCGTATCCCTTCAAACTCTTCTATTACGGTTTCTCTTCTGAGTTCGAGTTAGCGGTGCAGTCCTTAAACTTGATCAAATTTCAAAAACTAAAGGTAGGGAAGCTAATCCTTCACTTGGATCCTCAACAATCATTATTTCTTTTCCCTTGATAGCGGGAACAACATGTTTGGTATGTGCCACGACGACAACAGTAGTCTTGGCTTTCTTGTAGGAAGAGAAGTCTTGAAGACAATTCAGGTTGAATTCAACAGACTGCTCCTGAATATCTGAAGTGGTGACCTTCATTTCGACGAACAGAGCCTTCCCGAGGATAACCTTGAGGTCTTCAAATCTGACTCCAAACATAATTGTGAGAGCAACGTTGCGGGCTTCATGGCTTGTCGGCAAGTTAAAGGAAAAGGTCAGTGTTGGGTAGGCCATTGTAACAACTTTAAAACAAAAAAGTTTTACAGTTAGCTATATGGCCAAAACCTTGTAATCTTAGTGCAAGCACTAAAAATTTATAGAGGTTTATAGAGGTTGGTCTTTACAAAGGTTGGTCTGTAGACCGGGTAAGTCTTAGTTTGTGGGAATTTAGGATTTTAAAAAAAAAAAGGTAATTTGAAAGTAGAAAAATTTAATTAATATAACAAAATCTTAAAGTGTTAGGACCAATATGTGGAATTTTAAGTTGAGTAGAGAAGAGTTTGGAATTTCTAATGGTGAGAGTTCCTTTTCTAGTTTTCTAAGAATAATCAATAGGAAAGTCCTATGGCTAGACCTAAGGCTAATAAAGCGGAAAAAACTAAACCTCAACCAAAAGTGAGGTCAATAAATGGACCCCTAGTAGGTGTTGTATTTTGCGTTAGCACACCGCGCGTATTGGCGTTGACCGACAAGATCAACAAAACCAATATAAATTCCTAAGTCAAAAGACATAGAAGTATGTGTAGGGTTGTGTGTGTTATTTGTTTCTCTAGGGAAATTAGCAGGTTCATATTGATCAAGTCAAGAAGTAGGGACTCTCACTGGGGATTGGAGATTAGATTACGAGTTATAAAATCCTAGAAATTTTTAGAGAATGGGAATCAGTATGTAAGTATTGACCCCAAGGTGGGAATTGAAGTTTAGGTACAAATTCCAAAAAGAAAGGGAGAGTCCAAATTTAGGTACCGACTTCAAAAGGTGAGAATAAGAATTTAGGTACTGATCTAAAAATGTGAATTGAAATTTAGGTATCAATCCTCAGGAAGAGAGTCAAAATTTAGATATCAACCTCAAAAGGTGAGAACCAGAATTTATCGTGTCGACATCGAGATAGAAATTGAAATTTAGGCATCAATCCCATCAATCCTCAGGAAGAGATTAGAAATTTAAGTGTCGACTTTGAAAGGTGAAAATCAGAATTTAGGTACTGATTCAAAAATGAGAATTGAAATTTAGGTATCAATCCTCAGGAAGAGAGTCAAAATTTAAGTATCAACCTTGAATATAGTGAATCAGAATTTAGGTACTTATTCAAAATTGAAAATTGAAGTTTAGGTATCAATCCTCATGAAGAGAGTTAAAATTTAGGTATCGACCTTGAATATAGTGAATCAGAATTTAGGTACTTATTCAAAATTGAAAATTGAAGTTTAGGTATCAATCCTCATGAAGAGAGTTAAAATTTAGGTATCGACCTTGAATATAGTGAATCAGAACTTAGTCAAAATTGAGAATTGAAATCTAGGTATTAATCCTTAGGAAGAGAGTCAAAATTTAAGTATCGACCTCGAATATAGTGAATCAGAATTTAGGTACTGATTCAAAAATGAGAATTGAAATTTAGGTATCAATCCTCAGGAAAAGAGTCAAAATTTAGGTATTAACCTCGAAAAATGAGAATCAGAATTTTGGTACTGATTCAAAAATGTGAATTGAAATATAGGGACAATTCTCAGAAGAGAGTGTCAGAATTTAGATACCGACCTCGAATATAGTGAATCAAATATAGCGAAGTAGAAACATATGACTTATTTGAATATGTGAGAATTGAAATATAGGGACAATTCTCAGAAGAGAGTGTCGGAAGTTAGGTACCGACCTCGAATATGGTGTATCAGAAACATAAGACCGATTCAAATATGTGAGAATTGAAATATAAGGACAATTCTCAAAAGAGAGTGTCAGTATTTAGGTACCGGCCTCGAATATGGTGAATCAGAAACATAGGACTGATTCAAATATGTGAGAATTGAAAGATCGCAACAATTCTTAGAAGAGAGTGTCAGAATTTAGGTACCGACCTCGAATATGCTGAATCAGAAACATAGGACTAATTCGAATATGTGAGAATTGAAATATAGGGACAATTCTCAGAAGAGAGTGCAAGAGTGTCGGAATTTAGGTACCGACCTCAAATATGGTGAATCAGAATTTAAGACTGATTCAAATATGTGAGAATTGAAATATAGGGAGAATTCTGAGAAGAGAGCGTCAGAATTTTGGTACCAGCCATGAATATGGTGAATCAAAAACATAGGACTGATTCGAATATGTGAGAATTGAAATATAGGGACAATTCTCAAAAGAGAGTTTATTGTGTTGAATTTGCAGAAATGCAGAAATTTTGCAGAAATGTGTTATGTGAAAAGGTTGATTTTGTTGACAAAGATTTGTAGAGTTTTGTAGGGCTTTATGCAGAATGTGAAATTTTGTGGGAATGTGAAAAGAGTTAATGCAGATAAAGATGGTTGTGCTGCACGCATAAAGAGTAAGAAACTCCGAAACCGAGAGAATCCACTCAACAGATTCATTTTCTTTTCTTGTTGTTTTTGTCACATTTAATTTTTGATGTTTTTGAAATTTTAGTTTTAGTTTGTTGATCTTCAAAAGAAGTTTATTTTATCATTTGTTAATTTGTGATTATTTTTATTTGAGATTTATTTTTGTTAAAGATTTATTGTTTCCTTCTTTGTTCATTGAAATTCTGAACCAACACATGGTTCATGGCTTCCATTCATTGCACAAAAAGGCAATTGACAAAAAGGCACATTTTTGAGAAAAATTTTCATTAATCTGCTCCAATTAAGATGTCACAGATCAAACATAGGCTAACGCCTAAAAAATGTATAATATAAAGTCCATATTAAAGTACATCCAAAACATCTTATGCCATGTATACATCATACGCTGAGTATGTTTGATACATATCATGTTGCTGTAAAAAAAGTGAACCCTCTGAACATCTGTATCAGGTATGACGAGCTCCTGATCGAGCATACCTTCTAAGCCATGCTCCAGGACAAGAGTTCCCTTCACATGTACTTAGAGGTACAACCCTCTCATAGCTCGTATAGTAGTAGCTCTTCTAGTTCTAGGTCTGGCTGAAATCTGTATGGTGTATTACTGTTGGCCATTCTACAGAAAGTTACGAACACCCTACGGTGTCGCACCCCTGGAATGCAGTGCTTGGCGACATCTGCCCCGTTTCCTTTCAGGACCAAAACTGAATCAACTGGCAGCGGAATCTCTACAGCTCCTCTGAACTCACCAGGGCCGACAATGTCAATTTCTTTTCCAAATAATATATTTCTTTTGCTCATGAATGAGACCGTGCAGAAGGGCCTCACAAAATTGTGGTGGTCTACATGGGGAAGCATGCAATCACCGTCGTCATAGATGTTGATGATGCAACTATTCATGATGTAGGTAGCTCGCAGTATGTTCCGTCTCACCATCCTCTTGATCATTCACTTTATTATAGGAGGTTGTGGATCTACCTGGTCATGTCTGAGGATCCCCAACGGATTTCCTTATATGGCATTTGTAAAATTATAATAGCAGTCGCATTGAATGGTGACTCTTCCTTTTCCTCTCATTCATTTCTTTGGCTCAGAGTATGTTCTTTCCATGAGAAGGCCTGCTCGGCCTCTATCCCTCTAGTCAAGATACAGTCAAGAATGCTTCTTTCGTCACTTTTGGAGAAGACCCTGGTATACAGCTCCAGTCTTCCTTGAACTTCCTTATAGAATTCAAATCTCTTTTATTCACCTTGCATATTTTATAGTACTCCATCGTGCTAGGAGTCGGCAACTGTCGCGGGCATTCCTCCATCTAGACATCGGCATGAACCTGAAACATCGATTGGCTAGTACCCAAACTGGCGCTAGCTGATCTGGAACACGAGACTCGACATCTAACGGAATGTATGACATTGGGCTCCATGGTATATACTCGTTTGTCCTTAGTGGGACGTATGGCTCATCCATCAGAAAATCTGTGGTCTGAAACCCGTCGGTGGTGGGGGTATACTCCTCCAATGTACTGAAGGGTTGTAGATGTTGGACATTACAGTCCGGGCATTCTACAAATGCCCCTTTGGCTGATGTCCCTGCAGGTATCTCGGCATTGCACGTCGGGCAACTAGTGCATAAGGCATCTGAAGCTGAAGGTGTCTCTTGCTCTGTGATGAACCCTAGTTCTTCTTCTGTGGAGGGTAGGCTGGAAGAAGTCTCTTTCATGTCTGGATCATAGATATTTCCCTCATGAATAGGGGTGAGTAAGTTGTTTGGTTCCTTCTATGAATTCTTCCCGTAAAAAAGCCCTCTATTTTTTGCGGCTCGCATTTCTGCTTTGAGTCCTATGAAGCAAAGCATATGATAGTAGTTCATAGTTGGCGGCTACCAGACCTTCGGCTGGTGTAGCTATTATGGCTGGAAGACGGTTGCGCCCCTCCCTTGGGTCCTGCTCTATCATCACGCACTCTCCTTTATGTGATGTATTGTCTTTGGCGACCACCCTCAGCAGTGAATGCAATCCCTCCTTTTCTTGACAGCTGACCACATTCATCAGATGACCTTCGTAGTCCATATCCACTTGGTTAAAGTCCATGTTGAAGTCTATGGTGCCACCCTGCGGCACCATTTCCTCATTCAGTGCGAGGCTCCAACCATCTTTGAAAGCGATGATAGCCTCTGTCCCGACATTTTTTTTGCAGACGATGGGAAACATGTCAGTGGGGCCAAGCTTGGCATGAGCGAGAACAAAAAAAGTATTTGTTAAAGTAAATTTTAGTTTATTTTGGTAAAGATAATTGTTTTTTATGTATGAATTTTTTTTAATTTAATGGAATATTAAGTTCAAAAGTAGGAAGGAGAAAATTTGAAGTTTAAAACTTTATTCAAAATTTTCATTATATTGAGGTTAATTATAAAATTTGGACCCGGTCATAGACATTTGGTCACATAGATAACCAAAAAATAATCAAAGTTTAAAAAATAATCAAAGTTTCAAAAATCAAAGTTTCAAAGTTTCAAAGCAAGAAAAGGCAAGAGGCATTAAGTTGCATAATAGGTTTTCATGTGTCGTCCATTTATTAGTAACATGGGTCTTTTGGCCTGGAAGTCCACTAACTGGTAGACTCCTCCTGTGTAGACCTTTTCAACAACAAATGGTCCCTCCCAAGTTGGCTCAAATTTTCCACTTATTTTGCGGCGTGCAAAAATAGGTCTTTTGAGCACAAGTACGAGGTCACAAACTTTGAATGTCCTTAGGCAGACCAATTTGTCATGGGCTTGTACCATCTTTGCTTGGTAAAGTTCCAAGTGTTGTTGTGCTTCTTATCATTTTCCCTCAAGACTTTCCAGTTCCTTAAATCAGAGTTTTGCACTTTCTCCTATTGTGAGTTAATTAGCAACAACAACTCTAAGAGACTGTGTCTAGATTTCTAGCGGTAGCATGACCTCAGATCCGTACACGAGCATATAGGGTGTATACTGAATGGGAGTCCTGAAAGTCATCCGGTAAGCCCACAAGGCCTCTAATAGTTTGTTGTGCCAATCCCTTTTATTTTCATCCAGTGTTTTCATCAAAATCTGTACCAGTGTTTTGTTGAAGGCTTCAGCCAGACCATTTGCTCAGAGATAGTAAATCATAGAGTATCTCCAATCTATCTCGTGTCTTTTGATGAAATTATTGATTTTGGTGCTTTTAAAAGTTGTCCAATTGTCAAAAATTATTCTCCATGGTACTCCAAAATGGTATACAATTTGGCTTTTGAAAACTGGAAGGACATGCTGTGTCGTAACATCACGCAATGCAAAATGGTATACAATTTGGCTTTTGAAAACTGGAAGGACATGCTGTGTCGTAACATCACGCAATGGTACTGCCTCTGCCCATTTAAAGATGTAATCTGTAGCAGCAAGTATAAACCTGTGTCCTTTAGAAGATGGAGGGTCTATAGGACCTGTTATGTCAATGCCCCAACACTCAAATGGCCACGAGGTAACAGTTGGGTGTAGCACATACAAAGGCTGGTGTAAGACCACCCCATGCACTTGACATTGGTGAAATTTTTTGGTTGTATCCATGCAATCAGACATCATTGCTGGCTAATAATATTCGAGTCTTTTGATCTTCATTTTCATTTTCAACCCTGACTGATGAGCGCCACACAGTCCAACATGTACTTATTTGATAATATTTTGTGCTTCGGCTTTGTTCAAACACCGTAGCCACATCTGGTCGAATGATCTTCTGTAGAGAACATTTCCCACCAAGGTGTAAGACATGGCCCTTCTTGTCATATGATGTGTTTCAGACTTGTCTTCTGACAGCTTTTCAGTATGCAAATATTCTATTAATGGCTTGTGTCAATCTTCATTGATGTTTGAAACTGCATTTATTATTTCTTCTTTTCTGAGCTTGTGTAAAGTTTCAAGGTTGATTTGAGACAAGGCATATCTTGCTTGTAATGTGATTTCAATGAGATCCTTTGGGGGACAGGCTATTTCCTTAGCAAGTTTTTCTAGAGCGTCGACATGGACATTAATTCCCCTAAGAATCCGGTAGAAAGTCACATCGGGGATCTGCTCCTTAGTGCCTGATTCAAAATTGGTTCCACATTTGATCTTTTTAACGTATAAGAATTGAATTGTATTGTCCGATGACTTGCTGGATGACGAGTTGAGAGTCGCCATAAATGGCAATGTTCGTTATATCCATAGAGATTGCCACTTCCAACGCAGTGATTAAAGCTTCATATTCCGCTTTATTGTTGGTGCACGACTCTGTCAGGTGGTGTGAGAACTTCAACATACTCTTATCTGGCGTGATAAAGATCAAACCGATCCCTATTTTGTGTGGTATAACTGTGTCTGATTCTTTGTCTTTTCTGGCTGATGAAGCACCGTCAAAGTACATCTCCCAGCATTGCACACCGGAGAACTCCTTTTGTACTACTTACTCATCTGGTAGCTCATCGTTGAGAGAGGACCCAACTGGCAGTGGGTGTGCAGTGAGAAATTCTACTAGTATATGTCCCTTGATAGCACGGAGGGGAACAAAAATTATATCGAATTGCAATAAGATCATTGACCATCTTGCTAAACATTCAGAGAGTGTTGGTCAGGTCATTAGATGTTGCAACGGATTAACTTTTGAGATTACGGTAATCTTATGAGGAAGCATGTAATGTCTAAGCTTTTGTGCGGCAAAAATTAACGCCAGACAATGCTTCTCAATAGGTGGATACCTTATCTTCGTGGTATTAAGCGACAACTCAAGTAGTAGAGTGCATTTTCTTTACCCTCATCATTGAATTGGGCTAAGAGGGCTCTAAGACAGTCGTCTAAGACCGCGATATAAAGTATCAACGGTTTCCCTAGAATAGGGACTACCAAAACAGGTGGTGTCATTAGTTATTATTTAACATCCTCAAAGGCCCGCTGGCTTTTCTCTTTCCAAATGATTTTGGTGTCCTTTTAAATTAATGCCGAGAAAGGCTGACACCTACCTGAGAGATTAGAAATAAAGCATCTCAGACATGCCAACTTCCCCTGGAAGGAACGTAGTTGTTTCAAGGTTTTAGGAGGAGGTATTTGCAAGATAACTTTAATTTTATCTGGGTCGATCTCGATTCCCCGATGACGGGCAACGAATCCCAGAAATTTCCCATAAGTAACACTGAAGGCGCACTTTAAGGGATTTATTTTAAGCTCATATCGTCATAACCATTCGAACACGATCCTCAAATCGTACAAATGGTCTATTTTTTAATTACTTTTGATGAACAAATCATCCATGTAGCATTCTACTTTGTTATGGATGAGGTCATCAATAATCTTCGTCATTGCGTGCTGATATGTTGCTCTGGCGTTCTTTAGGCCAAATGGGATCACTGTGTAATAGAAAATTCCAATCGGTGTTCTGAAGGCTGTAAGTGCTGCATCCTCGGGAGCCATCTTGATTTGGTTGTATCCCGACGATCCGTCCATGAAGGAGAAAATTTAGTGTGTTGAAGCGATATCCACCATCATTTATGGCATTGGTAGTGGAATCTCGTCTTTTGGACACGCTTTGTTCAAATCTCTGAAGTCGACACAAACACGTATTTGTCCATTTTTCTTCTTAACTGGGACAATGTTAGCTAACCATGTGGGGTATTTCTCTTCTTTTACAAAGTTAGCATCTATTAGTTTTTGAGGCGCATTCTTATGGGAGCTTGTTTTAATGGGGTTATTCTTTTGTCCACCCCGAGTTTATAAACAGCAACCTCTGCTGATAGTCCTGACATTTCATTGTAGTTTCATGCGAAGCAATCTGTGAATTTTGTTAACAGTTTTATCAATTCTGAAGATTCTTCGTCATTGAGTAGAGAACTTATAAATGTAGGTCGGGGATGTTCTTCAGTCCCGAGGTTAATCTCCTTCAATTCATCAACGGTAGATTTAATTTCCTCCTCAAATTCTGGCGGAGCATCTTCTAATAGTTGATCAATAGATTCATCCCTTATATTGAGGCAATCCTCTTCTGACTCATAAGTAACAACCATGTAAAATTCAGAATCATCGACTGGTATGACTGTACCAAATCCGAGACCCTCTTTAGAGTTGGGAGTTTGACTTTTAACATTCCATACTTTTTCAAAAAGTTGAAATTTAAAGTTGAAATTTATCTGAAATTTATCTTTTGGTATTTGTTTTGTTAAGTTTCCCTCTTGAATTAACTTTTCAACACAAGGCAAAATGTAACTAAAAGGCAACTCCATTAATTCATTAGGGTCATCATCCAAATTTACATGCTTTTCAAGCTTAGTAGAGGTAGAAGCTTGGTAAAATTTGATTGGCATTGAACCAACACTATGGACTTCCTTGACCACTAAACTCTCGACCTTTTGAGGGAGAATCAGAGTAAGGGTCATATCATTCACATAGTGGTATATCCGATCATATATTATTTTATATTCATTCTTCTCTTTATCTTCTAAGGATATCTCATACTAAGGTTTCTTCTGTTTTGTCATCATTATTTCATCTTCGGAACTGTCTTCATTACTAATGTTGTAATGTTGATAGTTGGCCTATAGTTGGCCTAGTTCGTTCAACTATTAAGTTGATTCTTCCTCATCCACGTCGCCAACCTCGACCTCAGGTGCGCGAACTAAAAAGAACCTCCACCAACTCGTCGTAAGGAGTGGTGGAAGATCGTTGAAGTGGAGTTGAATGGCTTCCTCTTTGTGATTTTTTTCTTTGTGATGGAGGCGCATAGTAGGCAGCATCTTCATGGATACTAACTTCATGCACTGAAAATGGTATTAAGTCTCCTTTGATGTAATTTTCTCGACCATTTGTGCAGTAGTTGATGCATTAGTGTAAGGATGATGGAACTATGTTTTGCTCATGAATCCATGATCAACCCAATAGAGCATTAAAAGAGGTCTTGGCGTCGATGATATGAAATTTAACGGTTGTCACGAGTTCGGCAACCTTCATAAGTAATGTAATTTCTCCAAGGACTCTTTCTCCCTTTTATTTGAATCCTCTTAACATCATTTTATAGGTCGTAAGCTCTTGAGCTTCAGTATCAAAATAGATCAATATCCGTAGGCTCATCAAGTTAAGAGATGCTCCAGGATCTACTAAAACTCTGGATAACACAAATCTGCCGACGTTGACGAAGATGTAGAGAAGATGTAGAGTGGATGTAGAGTGGATGGTTGTGGTCGGCGGTACTGAGCAGCAAATCTTCATATGTGAAGGTTACCCCCAGGCTGTTCTTTCAACAAACAAACTTCATCTAAGGATGTGTTTGCCAAATGAGCTAAACAAATCTCTGGGTCAAGCAAAGCTGTAACCAGTGACTCTCTCATCTCCTGTGACAAGATCAGCGCGTCGTAGATGCTTAATCGGGCCGAAAACTTCCTAAGATGAGCTAGCACATTGTAATCCACTTTATATGATCCTTTGATTTTATCTTGATTATGTGGTTCTTCCACTGGTAGAGGTATCTCTTCTTGGGTCATTATCTGCTTTCCTTTATCTGTTGGAGTTGTTCTTGGTGGTAACACTTTTCCACTCCTTAAGTTACCTTCTGTGATTTCTTCTTCTTGAGCTACCATTGTTGAATCTTCCAGTGCCTCCTTATTCTCAGAAAGATCTAATGGTAAGCAGTGTATCGTGGTGCTCGAGAATTGGCTCCTTGCTCCTGGTGCCGCCATAAGATCATAAGCGATGTCATTGATGTCTTCTTTGAACTTGACAACGAGTTCATCAGACTCGAGGACAATTTGAGGATCATTTTGGGATCAAGATTGAAGTTAGATAGGTCATAATCAGTTATTTTATCACTAGAAATAGATAAAATGTAGCCGAAATCACAATCATTATATTCATAAGACCCCAGAGAGACAAAAACATAATCATACAAAGTCAGGGGTTTGAGGATTTTCTTCCCCGAATCCAAGACAACTAATCTGGTAGAGGCAACTCCTATCCTACCCCTCGTGCTATCAATCTTTGTAGTGACACTTTTCTTCTTCTTTTTGGTCCTTGACGATGATGGATCTTTAAGCGAAACCTTCATGTCGGGCTTGGTATGCTGTGGACTTTGAATGGAGGCTTGACTTGATGTAGACTGGATCTTGTTCAATATTTTCTTGGATGATCTGCTCCAGAAATCATTCCATTCTTCTTCTCTGGTATGTTCATAAGATTGTTTTGATGGACCCTGTATTTGATTGAGGACCCTCTTGAGTTCATCCCAAGTTATACTCCATCCATCTGTTCCAGTATACGGATTGATTGGGAAAACTGGCTAAAACTGGCTCGGCTGATGGGAAAACTGGCTCGGCTGAAATCATATTTATGGAACCTTTTTCAGGTTCTCTTAAATAATCCTTTGGGATTGTTATGTTCCCTTTTTTAAGGTTCCTCTCAAGCTATTCCTTGAAGACGAAGCATCCCTCTATCGTGTGCCTAAGCAACCGGTGGTACGGGCAATAATTTGGTTGATTTTTCTTATCTACCTCTTCGGGCTTCTTTAGGTCTGGTAATCTGAATTCCGGCTTCTTCATCAGACTTTTGAATATTTTAGGTATAGCTTCATCTTTGAAAGAATACACCATTTATGTCATTCTGATAGGGACATTTTCTTATCTTCTGTTCGAGGTGATCTTTCTTAAGGTGGTCGCTGGTTGGATTGACTACTCCGTTTCTGAGCATACTGTGATGAAGACTGGCGAGGCTCTTATGCCTATATTTTTATCGGCTGGGGTCGGCTGCTTTACTTTATCGATGGTCACTACTACTCCTGATTTCTTTTCAAACACTCTGGCCACCTTAGCCTTTTCCTGTGACTCCATGTGCTTGATTTCTTCTTGAAGACTGCTAGCTTTATTGAGAAGCTTCTCAAAGGATTTGATGATGAGTCCCTTGAGCATGAAAACTACTGGTCCATGAAGGCTCTTGAGTAGAATTTCAATCCCATGATGTTCTTGTAGCTGAGGTTCATATTTCATGTTAAGGTTTCTCCACCTCAAAATATAGTCCACCAAAGTTTTGTTAGGCTTTTATTTTTCCATCATGAGCTCTCCAATAGACACATGATGTTGCGCCCCAGCGAATCTTTTCACAAACAGCTGTTCCAACTCGAAAAATATTTTAACAGACCCGTTGGGCAAGTTAGTGTACCAATCGAAAGCAATTCCTGACAAGCTGCTAACAAACTGTTGGAAGAGTAGAGTTTCACTATTCCTCATGTTGTCATAGCTGGCTCGGAAACGTGCTATATGCTGTCTGGGATTCCCGGTCCCATCAAATATCTTGAAGTTTCGGGCCACAAAACCCTTCGGGAAAGGCATGTCATCGAATTCCCCAGGGTAAGGTCTAGCCTTTAAAATTAATGCACCACCCTTAGATTGGGTTAAGGCATCCTGGTCTTGTTCAGCCATGGACTTGTTCAACCATTTGCTTGAATTCCTTTTCTGGCATGACACCTAACGAAGAATCCTTCTTCGGTTGTTCATATTTTTCTGTCAAAGTAGCCTCCCTTTTCTCTTCTTTTATCTGTGATATGTATGATCTCCAACTAATTGATCTCTGGAGAAGCCAATTGCGGTGCTTGTGATTGCCCTTGAATAGTGGCTATGGTGTTCATTGCTGTAGCCATTTCTTCTATTATTTTCTCTAGTAGACTAACATGTTCATCCCTTAGGATGATAGCCCTACGCAGCTCATCTACGGTGTTCTCTTTGGTGAGAGGTTGAGCCTCGCATGCAGATGTGGTGGCTTTGGTTTCAATTACATGAACTTCCACGAAATCTTCCTCTGGGTAATCATTGTAATCAAAATTTTCCTCATTTCCATCGACAAAAACTCCTTGTTCTCGAGCCAACATAGAAATCTCAATCCTGAGCTTCTCAACTTTTTCTTCAATTATTGATTCCTTGATCTCTTTAAGATCTGAAGGACCCTGATGAACCTCCTCTTCTTATTCATCCATCTTGTTGGCTATTGTTGTGATAATGTCAGATAGTTCAAACCCTGACTTCATTCCATATTCTTGTCCCGCGGGCTTACCGGACTGTATCGGTGCAGCGACATTGGATACCCATACCTTTTCCTTTTCTGACGATGATTTCTCAGGATGGAGTGTCTTAGTAGAAACATCAGTATGTCAAGGGAAAATATGCTTCTCATAGCATAAACCCGCTATAGTGCCAGGTAATCGTCTTGTCTTTGCCTTTGGGATTGTAGGAATATCTTCATAATGGGTGACGGGTAAGTTTTTTGGACCCAGTCTCGACTTAACGGGTCAACAACTTGCAGTCCTAGTGGTAATATAGTCAGTAGTAATCACTGCGGTATCAACTCTGTTCCCTAAACGAAACCAAATGAGGATTCGAGTAGGTGGCACTGCAGTTGTCTTGTGAGACTGTCGGCGGACTTGACATCCTTCAAAATTTCCTTCTTCATGCGATGGAAAATTGCATGTCCCGCTCGTTTAAGTAACTTGCTAACTGAACATCCTTCATTTGCAGCTAGCCTTTTGAAAACTACAATAAATCGGGTGATAGGAGTGAACTTATTTCTCTCCTCACCATGTCTACGAAGTGGTGGTAATGCGGCGGCAATTTTTCGGATACTCTCGTATCCATCAGTATCCATTAGAGGAGTTGCCCGTAAGAAGCTGTCGGTCACTGGAATCAAAATCCTATCGCCCGCTTCGGAAGGACATTTTAATTTACATACATATTTAGTTTTAGAAAAATATGAAAGCAAACTGACCTCATATTTTTCATAGTTTAAATGAAAGAACGTTGTACCTCAAATCATATATCTATCTCGAAGGATAAAAACAAAACTTGAGGATGAGGCTCGATCAAATAAACTAAGAAATATATGACATCCGTTTGGTCTGCAAAACCTTTGTAATTGCCGATAAGTTCCCCTATTTAATATAAAGAATTAAATAAGGTTTATATTAAGCTGGGTTCAGGCATGCTTCCTATAAGGGCATAGTTAACTACATCATAAATGACCAAAGTGACCTAAGAAGACTCTCGATAACTCGTATCCATCAGTATCCATTAGAGGAGTTGCCCGTAAGAAGCTGTCGGTCACTGGAATCAAAATCCTGTCGCTCGCTTCGGAAGGACGTTTTAATTTACATATATATTTAGTTATAGAAAAATATGAAATCAAAATGACCCCATATTTTTCATATTTTAAATGAAAGAGCACTGTACCTCAAATCCTGTATCTATCTCGAAGGATAAACACAAGACTTGAGGATGAGGCTTGATCAAATAAACTAAGGAAT
>NW_018220650.1:103253-121210 GCF_001263595.1 Phalaenopsis equestris
CATCTTAAATGACCAAAGTCACCTAAGAAGACTCTCAATAAAAATCAGGAAATATTATCTTCAAGGATTTCAAAAGGATAGGATTTTTCAATGAGATCGGACAAAGAGGTGAGAAAGGGGATTGGTTCAAATTTGGAACATTTTTGTCGTAGAGTCCAAAGGAGGAAGAACTATGGGATGTCATGGATTTAGAGGTGAACCTCGGTGACTTCCCAAGCTATCTTAATATTTGGCTTTAGTTTTGAGGAGGAATTTTTAGGTGTTTCATCCTGCCAATTTTATTAGTTAGGGCTTAAACGATCACACAAATAGCCTAGAAGATGTGAGAGTTTAGGTCGTGACAAACGACAACCTCGAAATCGTAAGACGAGTTAGGGCTTATATTGTATACTAGGGCTGTACAAAGGCCTAAAGATAAGGTGAGGATTTACGTTGCGTAAGAAAGCAACATCAAAGTCCTATGAATTTATTATTTAAGTCTAATGAAGAAAGATTGCTTTAGTCGGGTAAGATAGGTTTTGTTGTTGAAGATGGTCATGCTGCCCACCATGTTAGCTCCAAGCAACTTGCCACGACGAGTTTGAGCTTTCTAGTGTGTCAAGTTATGATGTCAAATCAGGTGGCCCTATGGTTGAAGTTCTTTAAATTTTATGGGGTCATGTTAAAGTTGACTAGAGCGACACTAGTTAGGATCCTACGGTTCCCTCGTTCTGACACCACTATTTTCTATTGGATTCACTTAGTCCAAATGAATTTACTAAAATCAACTTAATGAGTTCAATATTTCATTTAGACTTTGGGAAGACTCGTTAGCAACCGTATGTTACCTCCTCCGAGAGATTCCCGATCATCCGATAGAGACATCTTAGTTTATATTTTAGCTGCAATTGTAGCTTTGTTGTGATGTTTGTGATTTAATTTTGAGTTGCTTTATATTTTGAATGTTTTGGCGGTGAATTTTATCTTGGTTGATTTTAGTTTGAGTTTTGGTTTTGGTTTTGTGGCTATCCTGAAAGTTTTAGTTTCTTGCAGGGTGACATCATTTTTAGCATGCAAATTTGAGTAAGCATAAAAGTATAGCATAAAAGTACAAGAAAGATAACAATGAAAACTGTAAAAGTGTACCTGGCGAGTCTTCTCGTTCCACTACTTGAAACTTAAAAGGCACATTAAAGCATTTTATATGAAATAAGAAAGTAAAATTTTAACGACCTACCTAACCTTAGGTCATATCTTGGTGGGTCCTTACGAGTTCAATTAAGGATGATTTTGTCAAGCTAAACATATTAATTTTAGTAGATCTCTGAGGTATCCAACAGATCTAGAGAAAGAAACAAGTTTGTGCTACTCTCTCGCTGCTTGGTTGAAAATCTCGTGCTCATTTAAACTTATTATATTTTTTAGTAATTCATTATATAAACACCCTAATGCTCAATGAACATTGATGAATCAATTATCCCTAAAATTAAGGTAATTATCATTTGAAATTTAATTTTGTTTAAGAATTATGTGGGCGAAGACCCTTAAAAAGACAAGTTTAAGAGACTTAGCCAAATTTTGACTTGGGCTTGTAGTGTTTGAAAGATGTTTTAATTTTTAATGATCTTTACTTTTTCAATCATTATTTAAATGAAACTTGATTTAGCTTAAGTCACTACTAAGCCCTTAAGATTTTGGTGAGTGTCTTAGTCATTACAAATGAAATTACAAATTTAGTCATTACAAATGAAATTGACTTATAAGTGATGGTGATGATTCATGTTTTTGTTTATTTTTTCATCATTAGGGGTATTAAATTATTGAGTTACTAAAACCCAAATTCATAACCTTAAATCTAGGATCATTTAATCGGCTAGACTCCCAAATTTATGTAAATTAAGGAAATTGTTAAGGAAATTGCAAATTTAGTCTTTTTAATTAAGAAAAGTGTGGTTGGTTTCTACCAGTTAACCCCTTATGTTTCGAACATCCAAATATGTTAATTAGAATAAAAAATTTCCCATTTCCCTTTCTGAAATTAGGCCAAAATGTTAATTAAGGCTAAATTTCAAAAATTATACATTTGGCTTTAAGGCTCTATCACTTCATAATTCATGAAATTTAATCCAAATAACTTTGGAATTTTTATCCTACCTCACTCTTGGGTCAATTGAGACATCAGATGACTGAGAAAGAACGATTTTTCAAAATTTAATTTATCTATATAATTATTTTTAATGCAAAAATAGGATTTTTTAAAGAAAATTCCTAACTTGACCAAGGTAAGTCCTAATCCCTTGACATTTTTATTGGAGGTAGGCTTAGACTAGAGAAGCCTTTGCACCAAATTTCATGATTTTTTGAATTTTATTTGAATTTAAGAATTATTTTAATTTTTGGAGTGTTTATTAATTATAAAATATTTTATATGTTAAAAAATAATTTTTATATTTTTACTAAATCTCTCTGATGTCAAGGGGAAAAAATAATTTTTATATTTTTATTAAATCTCTCTGATGTCAAGGGACACAAAGAAATAAATTTCACATTTTTTTTATTTTTCTTTGAACTATTGGAATTATTTTAGTAAAAAAACATTTTTAGACTTTAAAAATTTTTTTTAGCTTCAAAATTCAATATCTTTATTTAAAAAATTAGGAAAAATATCTTAATTATTCCCAAGTGCTTAGAAAGTATTTTAAAACATTTCCATGAATTTTATTAAATTTGTGATTTTTATTGATTTTTAATTATTTAAATATTTAAAATAGCCTAAAAATGAAGTTTTTATTTTTACTTCAAATTTATTTTTATAAAATTCCTCTGATCACAGAGAACTCCAAAAACTAAGTTTTTATAAATTCTTGAGTTATATTTTAATTATTAAAAATCATTTTAGAGCCAAAAATGTTAATTAACTTGAAAATCAATTTGAGATATTAATGAACTCCAAATTTTTTCAAATTTTTATTGGGAGTCTCTCGAGTTTATATTTTAGTGGAGACAAAAAAATTAAGTCATTTAGATGTCTATGTTATCCAAAATTATTTTTTTTGTGTTTTAGGGTTGGTGAAGATTAAGTGTATTCTTAATGACTTAGCTCATGAAATTATTTCCAAAGGATCCTCTAATCATGGTGAACCTTCCAAAATTTTCTTGGAATTTTCTAAGCAATATGCTAATTAGCATAATTAATTTATGTAAATAATAGACATAAACTTGAAGAATATAGATCTCTGTCTACGGACCTCCTCTAACTTTGAAAAGATCAGAAGATATCCCCTAAGATAAAGGCAACAACATGATAAAATTTCAATCCGTGGTGATATGCATATATGCATAGAGAATCAAAACATTCAAATTAGTGTTTAATTAATAAAAAATAAAATATGCATCACATGGACTTAAAATTATTTCTACATTATTCTCCTCTGTTCACTGAGTAAGAGGGTGTTTTTATTTTATTTTTATGATTTTTCTACACCAAGATATGAATTTTTAAAGCTAGGGATATTTATTTAAATAAGAAAATCCTTATTTTTCTATTTAAACTCACGGCGCTGACTGTATCCTCGGCAGCTACGAAGGCATGCGTAGTGCGCTCTGGTTGGACGTCACCATCCACGTAGATGCTGACTCGACCCGTGGTTCATGTTACGAAGCGCTGTCCGGCTCGATCTCCTCCGTCCATCCGATAAACGCGCGATCGGACGGCTGCCCGTCATCATCCCCAATAGAACACGCGATCGGACGGCTGCCCGTCATCATCCCCAATAGAGTGATTCTGTGACCGTCCACACTAAAACCCTAAGATAACAGCTTAGACTCAGCCAAATCACTTTGGGTTTGATTCTATGGACTAATCTAAGTGAGACAAACAAATTCATATGGTAATCATACAATTAAATCAAGCCTAATCAAATAGAGAATCAAAATAGGCTCAAAAGGAAGAGGAGATCAATACCTTAGCTTTAAGAAGTGAAGGTTTGATCAGAGGTGCTCGACACATTCGTTGGGGTCCAAGGAGGCTAGGGATTAAGCCACTGGCTGTGGTGCAAAACCTAGGTCGGAGTTCAACCAAGCCCAATTTCAGGTGTTGGTCTAGAGTTATGCTAAAGTCTTTGTGGAAAAGGGATTTGATGGGGCTTTTCCTTCTCTCACTTTGGTGAAGGTGTGAGTGAGTTTAATTTGATTTTTGTGGAGTGTAGAACTGTGGAGAGCTTTGTCGTTGTCCTTGTTTTAGGCAGAGATTCGAGCTCAAAATTGGGCTTCGGCAAGGGGATTCGGGGCAATGTGGTGGTTGGATTGCACTGAGGAGGTCTCAAAGAGGCCTTGGGATCAATTTGGGGAAGTCTATCAGAGGAAATTTCAGCACACCTCCCATGGCCATGGAGGTGAGTTTTTATAAAAATGGCAAACGGGTGGCTCTCAGGGGCAATGTTTGGGTGTATTGTGATTTGAGTAAGGTAGCCTCTAGGTTTGATTGGGTGAAGTTCAAGAGAAGGTGTCCCTCAATTTTAGCTTCTACGGTGGTTAGGCTAGCCGGTCATGGCAGGGGGAGGTGGTTAGGAGCTCAGGGAACCCAGAAGAATATGTCACAGCAATTTCTTGCAATGAGGTATTATTTTGGCAAAGATATCTTAAGCCTAAGAAAAAATGAAGATAAAATCTCTTAAATTGAGGGACCCTTGGTCCATGGCTAATCTAGGTTAGGTTAGATTATATTTGGCTCAGTCTTAGAGTCCAACTAATGGCGGTGGTGGTGTTAATTTGATGGTTAGGTTAGATTATTTTTGGCTCAGTCTTAAAGTCCAACTAATGGCGGTGGTGGTGTTAATTTGATGGCTTTAGGAGGTTAGGCTACATTTAGTGCATGGGTCCAAGTGGGTGCAAATGACCAAAACTTGGGTTTGGCCGGGTTTGGGCAAGGCTAGCCATGTAAATTGGCTCAAATAAATATTGCATTTGGTGTATATGATCATAAAGAATAACTTGATGAAGGATGAAAGTGGTTTTGAGTTCAATTGGATGGTCAATTTGGAGGAATTTTGAAATTTGATCAAATTGGGTATATTGGGCTAAGTTTGTGTATAAGTTGGGCTAGCCTTGGGTCAGGTTCAAATTGCTTATTGTAAATGATCAATAGGGATCTCATGAAGAGTTTTCAACAAAAATTGGTTGCTAATTTTGGGTTTAAGGCATTCAATTTGATGAGATTAGGTCATATGGCCAAAATTGGGGCTATGATCTAAATCAAAATTGGGCTCAAATGATGGAAAAATTGGGCTTGGATTTGGTTTAGATTAGTCATATCAAGGGTGAATTTGAGTTTATAATTAAAATTGGGGGAAATTGAGACCAATTTGATAGAAATTTGAAGTAGATTTGGAGAAAAAATGGGTCTTTAAAAGGCAAATTTGGGGGTTTTTGTCAAAGATTGTCAAATTGGCCAAATTGGGTCATATGGCAGGTTTGGGGAGAAAAGTGAAATTGGGAATATTTGGAGTATTTTGGGAAATTTTTGATTTTTTTTGGAATTTTTGGCTAAGGAGGGGTATTTTGCTAATTTGGCAAATTTTGGTGAATTTGCGTACTTTTGGTGTTTTCAAGGTGTTTGAAATGATTTTTGAACCAATTTGGATATTTTTGATAAATTTGAGAATTTTTGCCAAATTTGGGGTCATAAGGGTATATAGGTGATTTGGGGGAGTTTTGGGGCAAAAGGATAGGTTGGGTATTTGGGTAGAGTTGGAGTGCCAACCACCATCAATAAGTCATGGACCAATGGAAACCCCATTTTGGGTCCTCTATGTAGTGGTCTTAGCTAAACATTAGCCTAGGGTTAGCGGGTTTAGGGGACTACCTACATGAGCCTCCCAAAAGTATCAAGGGACCAAAGCCTAGAAGTTTAAGTATAAGATTATGAGTGATTGTAAGTGCAAGTATGTACCTTAAGCCCTAGACCAACACATAGGGTCAACTTTAAGGTCCAGCAGTCCTAAGGGCGACTCATCTTAAGTCTAAGGTCTAGCAGTCCTAAGGGCGACTCATCTTAAGTTCCCCTATAATGACCCCACCCACTAAGTGCTGGAGGTTAGGACCAATATGTGGAATTTTAAGTAGAGTAGAGAAGAGTTTAAAATTTGTAATGGTGAGGGTTTCTTTTCTAGTATTCTAAGAACAGTCAATAGGAAAGTCCTATGGCTAGACCTTAGGCTACTAAAGTGGAAAAAAAACTAAACCTTAACAAAAAGTGAGGTCAACAGATAGGGGTAGACTTCTTTTTCTCTCTATCCTGTCTATGAAGTGATGGTAACGCAGCAGCAATCTTCTAGAACCTCTTGTGTCTGTTAGTGTCCACTAGAGGATGAAATCTGCTTTCTCGCAGCGGTGGATATATTTATGGTAGTTCAAACTCCTCTTGGTGAGGCTCTTCCTCAACATGTATTTCCTTAGGAGTCTGGGCTTTCGTAGCCCTTGGAACTCTTCTGTTATGGTTTCTCTTCTGAGTTTGAGTTAGCAGTGCAATCCTTGAACTTGATCCAATTTCAAACACTGAAGGTGAGGCAGCTAATCCTTCAGTTGGATCCTCAACAATCATTATTTGTTTTCCCTTGGCAGCGGGAAAAACAGGTTTGGTAGGTACCACAATGATAACAGTAGTCTTGGCTTTCTTGTAGGAAGGGAAGTCCTTAAGACAGTTCAGGTTGAACTCAACAGATGACTCCTAAATTTCTGGAGTGGTGACTTTCATCACGACGAATGGAGCCTTCCTGAGGATAACCTCGAGGTCTTCAAATCTGACACCGAACTTAATGGTGGGAGAAATGTTGCGGGCTTCATGGCTTGTCAGCAAGTTATAGGAAAAGGTCAGTGTTGGGTAGGCCATTGTAGCAGCTTTAAAACAGAAAGTTTTGGGGTTAGCTATATGTAGATATATGACCAAAACCTTGTAGTCTTAGTGCAAGCACTGAAAATTTACAGAGGTTGGTCTGTAGACTGGGTAAGTCTTAGTTTGTGGGGATAAAAAAAAAGGTATGAACATTTTAAAGTGTACGCAACACAACACAATTTGATTTAATTTGCAAAATAGCAAATCATATTTGGGAGGGAGATGTGAAGTGTTTAGGACCTAGTACGGGACCCATTTAGTAGCACTCAATGCCCTTGTGGAACTAGTCTACCAACACACCTATTGGGGTCCGACCCCACATGAAGACTTAAAGTCCTTAATGGCCTCCTGAACCTCTTTGTTCAAAAGTGATTAAACACGCACGTGATTAAACAGGCAGTCCTGAAGTTCAAGGAGTTGATCGTATTTTCCCAAGGCAGAAATGGGTAAAGCATGCCATTGGAAGAAGGGTAATTTTGGTTCATAAAGGACATGAACGAATTACCGATGTATGAAGATAATTTTTCTTTATTTAAATGAACAGAAAAGTTCTTCCCCAGCGGAGTCTCCAGAAGCTGTCGACATTATTTTGGTTAAGGAGTTGCTCGCAAGAAGCTGTTGGTCAGCGGAATCAAAATCCCGTCGCCCGCTTCGAAAGGACGTTTAAGTTTAGAAAATTATGAAATCAAACTGAGCTCATATTTTTATAGTTTAAATGATAGAGCGTTATACCTCAAATCCTGTATCTATCTCAAAGGATAAACACAAAACTTTAGGATGAGGCTCGATCAAATAAACTAAGAAATATATGACATCTATTTGGTCTGCGAAACCGTTTTATTTGCTGACAATTTCCCCTATTTAATATGAAGAATAAAATAGTGTTTATATTAAGCTGGGTTCAAGAAAATCTTCCAATAAGGGAAAACCCTTATAGTTAATTACATCTTAAATGCCCAAAGTCATCTAAGAAAACTCTCGATAAAAATCAAGAAATATTATCTTCAAGGAATTCAAAGGAAAGGACTTTTCAATGAAATCGGACAAAGAGGTGTGAAAGGGGAATGGTTCAAATTTGGAAAATTTTGTTTTTGGAATCCAACAGAGGAAGATCTAGCGGATGTCATAGATTCGGAGGAAAAAACCTCAGTGACTTCCCAGTCTATCCTACTGTTTGAGTTTAATTTAGATGAAAAATCATTTTAGTGTTTCATCATTCAACTTTTATTAATTTTGGGCTTACATTTGTCTGAAGCAATCTGACAAATAGCCTAGAAGATGTGAGGATTTTAGGTCGCGTCAAACGACAACCTCGAAATCCTAAAACAACATAGAGCTTTTATTATACAACAGAGCTATACAAATGCCTAAAGATGAGATGAGGATTTATGTTGCACCAGGCAAACAACCTCAAAGTCTTATGGCTTTGTTATTTAATTATAAGGAAAGAAGTTAGTTTAGCTGGTGAAGTCATTTTTCATTGTTGAAGATGGTCGTGCTGCCCTCTATGCTCCTTGTCGTGACGAGTTTGAGTTTTCTAGGGTATCAAGTTATGATGTCAAATCAAGTGGACTTATGGTTGAAGTTCTTTAAATTTTTATGGGGGGATGTTAAATTTGATTAGAGCGACACGGGTTAAGGTCCCACGGTTCCCTCACTCCGACACCACCATTTTCTATTGGATTCACTTTGTCCAAATGAATTTACTGAATTCAACTTAATGAGTTCCATAATTTCATTTAGACCGTGGGAAGCCTCGTTAGCAATAGTAGGTTACCTCCTCCGATGAATTCCCAATCATCCAATAGAGATGTCTTAATTTAGTTTCAATTGTAGTTTTGTGAAGTTTGAGATTAAATTTTGAGTTGTCTTTTATTTTAGATATGGTGGTAGTGACTTTTATCTTGGTTGATTTTAGTTTTGGTTTTGGTTTGTTAGCTATCCTTGCTGTTCTGGTTTTCATGCAGAGTGTAAATGTTGTTTAACATGCAAGTTTTTTTAGCATGAAAGTATAGTTTAGAAAGTAAAAGAGAAATAAAGACATTGCTATAAACTGTAAATGTGTACCTGGCGAGTCTTCTCATTCCACCACCTGAAACTCAAAATGCATGTCAAGGTATTTTATATGAAGCAGGAAAGTAAAGTTTTGGCGACCTACCTAACCCTAGGTCATATCTTGGTGGATCCTTATTAGTTTGATTAAGGATGATTTTGTTAAGAAAAGCACATTAAGTTTAGTAGACCTCTGAGGTATCCAACAAGTTAGGAGAAAGAAGCAGGTCCATGCTTCCCTCTCACTACCTAGTGAAAGACCTCGAGCTCATTTAAACTTATTGTGTTGCTTAATAATTCACCCTATGAACACCTTAATGCTCAATGAACATTGATGTCCTAATTATCCCTAAGAGCAGGGTACTTATCATTTGTAATTTAATTTTAAAGATTATGTGAATGAAGACCATTAAAGGGGGGGCAAGCTAGTGTTGTTGGAACACTTAGCCAGATTTTGGTCCTAATTGGGCTTGTAGCTTTTTAAAGGTCTTAAATTTTAGCTACGTTTTCTTTTCTAATCCTTGTTTAATCAATCTTGATTTAACTTAGATCACTATTAAGCCTTTAAGACCTAGGTGAGTGTCTTAATTTATTTTGAAAAGGTTAAATTTTGGGTGATCATGATTCATTATTTGAATTTCATTTGAACCTCAAATAGGGGTATTAAATTGATTAATTATTGACTTCAAAAGTCATACCCCTAAGTTCTAGGTTTTTTTAATTTTGATAAACTTCCAAATTTTAATAATTTAGAAATTTATTAATTTATCCTTTTAATTTAGAAAGTGAGGTTGGATTCTACCAATTAATCCCCATTTAATTTCAGTCTTCCAAACAAGTTAATTAAGATAAGAGGTTGTCCATTTCCCTCCTTGAATTATACCTAAATGTTAATTAAGGCCAAATTCCTAAAATTACACTTTTGCCCCTAAGCACTTCATAATCATCAAATTTAATCCAAATGACTTTGAAATTTTTATCCTGCCTCATTCATGGGTAAATTAAGACATTAAAGGAGAAAATGTAATTTTTCAAAATTTAATTTATATAATTATTTTCATGCAAATTTGGAATTTTTCAAAGAAAATTTGCTAACATAACCAAGTGGAAGCCTAATCAATTGAAATTTTTACTAGAGGTAGAGCTAGATCAGAAAGCCATTTGGACAAAATTTCATGATTTTTTAAATTTTATTTGAATTATCATAATTATTTTAAGTTCTGAGGTATTTATTACATATAAAATATTTTAAATAGGGAGAAGTAAGCCCTGCATTTGATTAAGTCTTGCATTTTTAAAAAATCTTCCTAAGGTCAGAGAACCCAAAGAAGTAAATTTTATATTTTTCTCAATTTTCTTTGACTTATTGCAATTATATTGGTGGAAATCCATTTTTAGCCTTTAAAAATTATTTTAATATTCAAAATACAATAACTTTATTTAAAAAATCAGGAAAAATATTCCAATTGTTTCTAAGTGCTTAGAAAATAATTTAGAACATTTCTATGAAATTTATTATTCTTGTGATTTTTGTAATTTTTTTATTATTTAAATATTTAAAATAGGCTAAAAATGAAGTTTTTATTTTAATTACCTTTTTATTTTTATAAAATTCCTTTGGTCACAGAGAACTCCAAGAATAAGTTTTCATAATTTTTTGAGTTATATTTTGATCATTAAAAATCATTTTAGTGCCAAAAAGGATATTCAACCTGAAAAAGCAATTTAGGCTGAAAAATTAATTCAGGCCATCAAATGGACTCAAAATGCTTTGAAGTTTTTATGGGGAGTTCTCTGGATGAGGAGTTCTATAGATCTTATAAAATAGTCGAGATAAAAAATTAAGTCATTTTGATGTTTATATTTTACAAAATAAATTATCTTAGTGATTTATGGTTTATAAAGATTAGGTACATTTTAAATGACTTGATTCATGAGAAATTTTCCTAAGGGTTCTCTACTCATAGTAAACCTTCCAAAATTTTATTAGAATTTTCCTAATTAATATGATAATAATTATGATTAATTTAAGCACACAATGTGCATAAACTTGAAAAATATGGATCTCTGTCTAGAGGTCTCCTCTCGCTTTGGAAAAATCAGGAAAAGTTCCCCTTGATAGAGCCCATAACATGCCAAAAATTCAAGCCATGGTGAAATGCCTATATGCATGGAGAATCAAAAGACTCAAGAAAGTGTTTAAATAATTAGAAATAGAGCATGCATCAAATGGAATTCAAATTACTTCCACATTGTTCTCCTCTGTTCACTGAGCAAAAGGGTATTTTTATTTTATTTTTGTGATTTTTCTATACTAATATATGAATTTTTAAAGTTAGGGGTCATTTTCTGATTTTTTTAAATTCCCTATTTATCTATTTAAAGGAGAGGTGCTGACTGGATCCTATGCAGCTCTAAAGCTCCGCGCGGCACGCTCCCATTTGACGTTGTTGTCCACGCTAGCAGCCACGTGCCCCGCGGTTCATGTAAAGGGACTGAAGACTTTATGGATGACTTTTTGGTATTTGGAACTTCATTTGATTTATGTCTAGAAATTTATCTAAAGTTCTTAAGCACTGTGAAGAAATAAATTTAGTCATTAATTGAGAAAAATGCCAATTTATGATAGCAGGAGGAATTATATTAGGTCATCAAATTTCATGGTATGGAAGTAGATCCTGCTAAAATTCAAGTGATCGCTAAGTTACCTTATACAATAAATTCAAGTGAAATTAAGAGTTCTTTAGATCATGTTGGATTCTACAGATGATATATTAAAGACTTTTCAAAGATTGCTAAGCCTTTATGCTATTTACTGGAGAAAGATGCAATTTTTAATTTTGATGAGGGAAGAGTAAAAGCTTTAAAGTTATTAAAAGAAAAATTAATCACTGCACCAGTTATAGTTTCACCAAACTGGGATAAACCTTTTGATTTGATGTGTGATGCTAGTGATTATGCTATAGGAGTTGTTTTAGGACAAAAATACGATAAAATTTTCAAAGTTATTTACTATGCTAATAAAACTCTTAATGAAATTAAAATTAATTATACAATAACTGAAAAAGAGTTATTAGTAATAGTATATACTTTTGATAAATTTAGATCATATTTAATTGTAACTCATTGTATAGTGCATACAGATCATTCTGCTATTAAGTATTAAATGAAAAAGAAGGATGCTAAACCTAGACTTATAAGATGGATTCTTCTTTTACAAGAATTTTATTTTGTAATAGTAGATCAGAAGGGGATTGAAATTTAAATTGCTGATCATTTGTCTAGGCATAAATTAGGAAAACCACTCTATTTTGAAAATGAAATTAATGAACATTTTCCAGATGAAAAATTGTTCACTATTAATGAGTGGCGTGTTCCGTTGTATGCCGACGTTGTGAACTTTATTGTCAGTGATATTATACCCTATGGAATGACATACCAACAGAAGAGGAAATTTTTTTCTGAAGCTAAGACTTATTTTTGGGATGACCCATTTTTATATAAATAAGGAATAGATCTAATTATTTGAAGATGTGTACCATTAGAAGAAACTTATGAGATTATCTAAAATGTCATAATTTTGATTTTGGGGGACATTTTGGTGTTGATAAAATAGCATACAAAATTCTACAATCTGGATTTTGTCGGCCTATAATTTTTAGAGATGTTAATGTATATATCAAAATTTGTGATATATGTCAATTAGTAGGAAATATTTCTAGAAGAAATGAGATACCCCTCAATTATATTCTAAAAGTTGAAATATTTGATGTTTGGGGATTAGATTTCATGGGACCATTTATACCATCTTTCGAAAATTTATATATTTTGTTAGCAGTGGACTAGGTATCCAAATGGCTAGAAGTTGTTGCTTTACCTCGATGTGATGCTCAAAGTCTTGCAAAATTTTTGAAAATGAATATATTTTATACATTTAGGATGCCAAGAGTTATCATTATTGATGGGGGAAGTCATTTTAGAAATGTCATAATGGAGAAGATATTAAAGAAATATCATATAAATCATAGGATTGCTACCTATCTTCCTCAAATAAGTGGTTTGGTTAAATTATCCAATCAAGAAATTAAAAGAATTATGGAAAAATCTTTGAATCCAACAAAAATGGATTGGTCATTCATACTTGACTATGCTCTGTGGGCTTATAGGACTGCATATAGAACTCCTATAGGAATGTCCCTATATAGGCTAATATTTGGGAAAGCTTGTCACTTACCAGTTGAACTTGAGCATAAAGCATATTGGGCAACTAAAGAGTTCAATTATAATTTGAAAGATACTGGTGAGAAAATATTATTACAATTAAATGAGCTTGAGGAGATGAGGAATGAATCTTATGAAAGTGCCAAAATTTAAAAAGAAAAGATGAAAATGTGGCATAATCAAAAGATGCTTACTAAAAATTTTCAACCAGGGCAACAAGTTTTACTATATAATTCAAGGTTAAGATTATTTCTAAAGGTTAAGATTATTTCTAGGGAGACATAAGTTGAGGTGGATGGGCCCATTTATTGTAATGAAAGTTTTCCTTATGGAGCTGTGGATATTAAAGATCCTAAATTTGAGAATATCCTTAAAGTGAATGGGCATAGACTGAAACCTTATTATAAAGGGGATCAGCAGAAGTTTAACGATCAAATTCAATGATGGAATTATGTTGGATCAACCAGAGTAAGAAATGGTTACGTTGGGCTGACGAAGTAAAACCAAGAGTATTGTGGGAGGCAACTCATAAGTATCAATGTGTTTTTATTTTTATTGATGTTTTATGTGTGATTAAGAAAATTGAGGTAGTGTTTTTGAGACTATTATGTGTTAGTATTGATTTTAAGACTTAAATTAGTGATTTGGACATGTTAAACTGAGAATTTGGACGTTAAGTTGACTGTGCAAAAATGTGCACCGGCACTTAAGCGCCAAATCCGGCGCTTAAGCGTGACAGTTTAAAAACATGTGAAAAATTAATGATCTGGAAGAAAAAACCACCTAGAAGTTTGTAAAAATGTGTCGTGGCAGTTTCTAAACATGTCTATGAGTTATTGGAAGAATTGAGGCCTATAAATAGAAGGGTTTAGTGAAGGAATTTTACCCTAGATCATTTCTAGCCCTAAAGCTTAAAAGAGATAGAGATTTTAAGATGATGTCTTCATGGGAGATGGATTTGAAGAAGAAGGAAGAGACCATGAGAAAGAAATTCATTATTCAAAGTGCACAAGAGATGTATAACGGGTTTTTAGCCGTTAGTATTGAAGGGATATCAGAGAAAATCAACAAAATTGAAAATACCATGTATGTACTTGAGACTAAGGTATTGGAAATTCGTGCACATCTGAAGCATATTGGATGGAAATTGAAAATGTAATTTAGTCACACTAGTTATATAGAGGAAGCGAATAGGGAGATGTTTCTTAAGCAAAAGTGGATTGAAGAAGATTGCATCAGAGGACGTCACCAACGTCCATTTTATCAACTTTATATTTCAGTTGCCCCAAGAGAGACTACTGAAAGAGCTGAATTTTTTCCTTTTAATGAAGAATGGAATTAAGTTCTATGTTTGTTTTTGTGTGATTAAAGTTGTTGTATTTAAGTTGTTTTAGTGTTTAAGACATGTGTTAGTGTTTATGTTACTTATGTGTTTAATTGTCAATGTGTGTTAAGTGTTTTGTACTTAGGAAAATTTTCTCATCCGAGACTATTTAGAGTGAGAATTAAGGGTCAATAGAATTTGCACTTGTTTTTGAATTAATATAAGTTTGTTTTTATAAAAATTTTGTGTTGTTTTAGCCTCTAATTGAAATAATTATTAAGGAGAATTTTGAGAGAGAATCTTCTACCTCTCAAAATCGTGATTTTTAAGGGCTAGGGCACACCATTAAGTGGAGATTTCTTGGTGGAATCAAGAAAAATTTGTTAGATTCAGATTTCTTAAGGTAAGAGTTTTACTTCTATGCAAAAATTTTGGATTTTCACCATGTATTTTGAGTACATCTGGAGAAATTCAAAAATTTACTATTCATGGTGAAAAATGTGGAAAAATTTATGGAAATTGCATAGGAAGTGTAGTTTAAGCTTTTGGAAGTTTAGTTTAGTGCTTATGAAAGTTTAGTTTAGTGATTTAGACTTAATTTTTGAAGTTAATTATGGAATTTATAAAATTTGTAGAATGGCACCAAGAATGAAGAGGAGTAAGGGAAAAAGCCCATTTGATTTGAGCAAATTTCTCAGTTCAAAGGCTCAAGATGGATACAGTGATGCTCTACTGTCACAAAACTTTTCAGGAGCGATGTTTTAGAAATTCGGGTAGAGACGTGGAAGATTTAATTATTCGTCGATAGTGAGAACAATTTTTTTTTTCTCTACTGTCGCAGTGATTTCTGTTGTGAGGGAGTTCTATGCAAATCTCCTTGAAGCTGAAGACAATCGAGTTATGGTTCGAGAAAATTTGGTACCTTTTTTGCCAGAGGTAATCAACTTATTTTATCATTTACCACTAGATACTTTATATTTTTACGCAAATTATAATCTTACTGAAGTGGAGTTAGACGAGATTATTTCATACTTGAGTATTGGGAGAGGACTTTGGAAGATAACTAATGAGAGGAGAGTAAATTTCCCAACTTCAAAGTTATGTGCACATTCAAAGGCCTAACACTATTTGATTTCTGCTCGTTTGCTTCCAACCAATCATCTCAGTGAAGTGACCAGAGAAAGAGCGACGTTGAACTATTGTATTCAAGAGGGAAAGCTCAACAACATTGGAGCTTTGATCTGTTAGACTATCATCACTTCTGCTACAGCTGTTACATTGTTGGTATGGGATTTGCTTCCTTGATCTTTTCCTTGTGCGAGTAGTTTGGGGTTAAATATGATAGTTGCAAGGAAGTTCTGTTACTTCTAAAGCCCATCATGAAGGTGAATGTGAAGACTTATTCTGAGCAGTCGATTGTCGATTTTTGGCTAGAGAGGATTTGGCTAGAGAGGATGATTTTCTAGGACCTATGAAATAGAAATTTCTACTGCATCTACCTCTACTACTTCTTCATTTAGACCATCTACTTCACGTGCTTCTACATCTTGAGGTGAGTCTACTGATACCTGAGATGAGTTATTGTAGAAGATGATGGATAATATCAATTTTACCACTGATAAGGTGCAAAATTTAGAACATTTTTCAGATCATACTAATAATTATAATAGAAGGAAGAGTGATTATAAATAGAAATTCCACTCATCTTTGGAGAGCCTGATTAGATGTGACCCAAGAGTGATTCTAAGGATGAACAGTAGAGCTAAGAGATTCTGAGGATGAAGAGTAGAGCCAAGAGATTTATTTTATGATTGTAATGTAATATAAATTATTTGGTCTGGCTTGCTACATTTGCATCTGTGTGGTGTTTTGGACTATGTTGTGTTTTGGACTTTTATGTTTTATTGTTATTATGACATTTGTGGTAGTTAGTATTTTTTTTTAAAATTTTAGGGTAGTAATTGTTATTTTGTGTTTACTACTGTAGATTAGTTAGTTTAGAACTTAACTTAATTTCATATCTGTTATAAAGTAGAAAATTTTGCTAGCTGAGATGTTAAACTTGAAATTTAGAAACTGCTACCTTCTATTTTTCTTTTATCATGTTTGCAAGTTTGTCTTTATGTTTAGATTGTGATGTCAGTAGTGTGTTTGCTTGGTTTTATGTTTATACCCACTTTTTAGAAGTATATTGAATCTCTACATGTTAAAGTAAAATGAAAATATAGAAAATTTGATCAAAAATTTATTTTACTGCTATTTTTAGTTTTATACTAGTATCATTAGGGTTTTAAATTCTTGTTAGCATGTTATTTTTAAATTTCAATTCCTGCTTATATATATCTGATGCTAAACTGTTTAATCTGTTAAAAATTTAAGTTTGGGGGGATGAAAAATATTTTAAAAATTGAAATTTTATTTATTCTCAAATGTGCTACAAGTGAATTTGACTTGAAAAGAAAAAAAATGATTATGTATATGATGTTATATTAGGGAAGTAAAATTTAACTTTAGAAATGAGTAAGAAAATTTAGTTAAATTTTTTAGTAATGAAGAAAAAATTCAAGTTAAAAAATTTTTAGCTGAGAAAATGATTAAGATACGTAACTATGTTTAGTAAGAAAAATTATATTTTTGAAAAATTGAGATAATTTAGACTTTTATTTTTTAATACTTAAATTTCTTTATTTTTTTTATTAAAATAATTTTCAAAACATATTATATTTATAAATAAAGAAATTATATCAAGACTTTGCATTATGAAAGGAGAAGTGGAATTCAAAATCATTAAAGGTCTATCCAGATATAGTAATCTACGCCAGAAAAAGAAAGAAAAGATAAAGAAAAAGAAAAAAAAAGAAAGAAAAGAAAAAAAGAAAAAGAAAAAGAAAAGAGAAAAAAAATTAGGAAGGAGAAGCTTAAGGATTATTGCTTAATCAAAAATTGGTTCTACATTTGATCTTTTTAAATTATAAGACTTGAGAAACTCTTAAGCTTATAGATATAATATAGTAAGTAAAATTATTTTTAATGAAAATTATTAAGTATAGATAATAAAAGAACTAAATTCTAACTTTAGAAAATCTACAATATATTTCTGAATTAGATAGAAACTCATATGTTCATCATTCTTAACTTTAAGAATTTCTAAGCTTTAAGTTGGTCTCATTATTTTTTTTTAAATTAGATTGTTATATTTCTAAATCTAAATTGTAGTAACTCCTAAAGAAACTCATATACATATCATACTTATGTAGTTTCTAAAGATTGAATTGTCACTTGAGGACAAGTAACAGTTTAAGTTTATGGGATTTTGATTCAACTAAAATATAGTGTTTTTAGACACATTTTTTTACCTATTTTTGAGATATTATGCTTTAATGGAAGGTATTTTTGTGTTTTTCTTGCAGATATAAATAAAAAGATGAAAAATGCTTAAAGGAGTGAAAAAGGATCAAATTTGGAGCAAAAAGGTGAAAAATGTGCAAA
>NW_018220650.1:121448-136654 GCF_001263595.1 Phalaenopsis equestris
GGGAAATACATCGAATTGGGACACATTTTGAAGAGTTTCCAAGGCACCTCTTAGAAAACTATAAAAGAAAGAAGAGAAGACTTTGAAAAGAGTCCTGAAAATACTTGGAAAGTTTTGAAAGTTCTCATTTGGGGAGTTTGTTCGGAGAGATTTTAAGGCACCACTTTTACTTTTATTTTATCCTTTTTGTTATTTTTTTTGACTGATTGTAAAGAGAAGAGATTCAAAGGAACATCAACTTGAGATAAGTTTTTTTGAGATAAGTTTTTATCTTTTTTGCTTTGAGACTACTTTTTATTTTAATTGAGACATGTTAATTGTTTGACAATGATTTCTACTTTTAAAATAAAGTGGGAAGAGTTTTTTTAGGCACCCATTGGCTTAACAGGTGATTGTAACCACCATGGACAATTATAACCACCATGGACCAAAATTATCACGAAAGGATGCATTTCTTTGGGAAATACATCGAATTGGGACACATTTTGAAGAGTTTCCAAGGCACCTCTTAGAAAACTATAAAAGAAAGAAGAGAAGACTTTGAAAAGAGTCCTGAAAATACTTGGAAAGTTTTGAAAGTTCTCATTTGGGGAGTTTGTTCGGAGAGATTTTAAGGCACCACTTTTACTTTTATTTTATCCTTTTTGTTATTTTTTTTGACTGATTGTAAAGAGAAGAGATTCAAAGGAACATCAAGAGTTTAGTGGAGAACTTGAGATAAGTTTTTATCTTTTTTGCTTTGAGACTACTTTTTATTTTAATTGAGACATGTTAATTGTTTGACAATGATTTCTACTTTTAAAATAAAGTGCGGTTTTATTTTCTCCATTGATTCTGAGTAGTTTTCCTTATCTTTCTTCTTAAAATGATAAGTAATTAAGTCTTGGATGAAAATTGTGGAGAGTATTGATCTTTAATGTTGGAAGAAGTTGTGATGATTTAAATCCATGCACTTCATTTACTTCTTGAATTGGTCAATCCAGATGTTAAAATTTGTTGTGAGAACATATAAGAACCGGGCTGGTATTGTCTTAGTCAACAGATGGAAAGAATCACATGAGGTTGTATGAATGAGAATGTAGTTCATATGCTTGAGTGTAAGTAAATAGGAAAATATTCATTGAACAGTGTAGAGTTAGAGCACTTTAAAGTAACAGGTAAAGCCCCCAATTTGGTCTAATGTTTTAGGTTCTGATATGAGATGTTAGCCACCAGGTGGAGAGAATCAAGGAAACTCTGGAGTGAGAGCTAGTATCTTCCCTGCCTAGCTGGTCCTCAAAACTATTTAAACTTTAAATAGTTGATGTTCTTTATAGCATCTCTAGTAAGGGTAAGGAATGATATTGCTCCTATTAGGCCCAACACAATTTGAATACTTCCATAATAGAATTCCTATACTTATTACTGATTCATGATAAGGAGAAATATATTTCATATTCAGTACTTTTCTTTTACATAAACTCAAGTTATATTTAGAAGTTGTTTATGTTTTGTCAAAATATCAAAAATACCAAAAATAATTTAATTTTAATTACTATAAAAGCATCTTTAGTTTAAGTAATTGTGTTTTTTTTTGTAAAAATGCATATTGCATAAATTCCCTGTTGGTTCGATATTCACGTCTTAATCAAACAAGTCCTATATTACTTGATAACGATATGTATACTTACGTAGTATCTCAATATATATAAATTAAAAGTTAAATTCTTATTTTTCTTCAGGATCAAGTTTTTGGTTTTGTTACAAAGTAAGGAAATAAAAGTGAAATATAATCTGAATTATTATTGTACTTTGCATATTAGCAATATCGAGGGATCATTTAGCATCCTTTTTTTTATTAAGTACTAAATAACAGAATAAATTGTATGCACTACACATTGAGTTCCAATTAAATATGATCTAAATTTATCAAAAGTATATACTATTGCTAATAACTCTTTTTTAGTTGTTGTATAGTTGATTTAAGTTTCATTAAGGGTTTTATTAGCATAGTAATTTACTTTGAAAATTTTATCATATCTTTGTCTTAAAATAACTTCTACAGCATAATCACTAGCATCACACATCAATTGAAAATGTTTTCCCCAGTTTGGTGAAACTATAATTGGTGGAGTGATTAATTTTTCTTTTAATAAAATAAAAGCTTTTAGGCATTCCTTATCAAAATTGAAAATTGCATCTTTCTTCAGTAAATGGCATAAAGGCTTAGCAATTTTTTAAAAGTCTTTAATATATCACCTATAGAATCCAACATGTCTTAAAAAACTCCTAATCTTCATTACACTTGTTGGGTAAGGTAAATTAATGATCACTTGAATTTTTGCAGGGTCTACTTTCATACCATTTTCTCAAATTTGATGTCTCAAAACTATTCCTCCTGCTACCATAAATTGGCACTTTTCCCAATTAAGGACTAAATTTGTTTCTTCACAGTGCTTAAGAACTTTTGATAAATGTTCTAAACATAAGTCAAATGAAGTTCCAAACACTGAAAAAAAAAGTCAAAAGTCATCCATGAATACTTCAATCCCTTTTTCAATTAAATCACAAAAAATTGTCATCATACGTCTTTGAAATGTAGCAAGGGCATCACATAAACCCAAGGGCATCCTTCTAAAAGCAAAGTACCATAAGGACCAGTAAAAGTTTTTTTCTCTTGATCCTCAGGTGATATTTGTATTTTGTGATAACCAGTATATCCATCCAAGAAATAAAAGTATTTATGCCCAACTAGTCTATCCAACATTTGATCTAGAAAGGGTAATGAAAAATGATCTTTCCTAGTGAAAAAATTTAATTTTCTATAATCAATGCATATTCACCACCATGTAACTTGTCTAGTAGGTATTAATTCATTATGCTCATTCACAGTTATAGTTACTCCTCCATTCTTAGTAACGTAGTGAATTGGACTAACCCATGCACTATCCAAAAGCATCCAACCACTTTAAAATTTCTTTCTTAACAAATTATTACATAACAGGATTCAGTCTCCTTTGAGGATCAACCCTGGGTTTTCAGTTCTCTTCCATATTAAGTATATGCATATAAATTGAATTACTGATTCCTTTAATGTCAGCAATTATCCAAAGGGTTTCTTAAAATTTTTCAAAATTTTCATCAACCTTTCTTCTTCTTCCATCATTAATTTTGAGGAAATTATAACTGGTAAAGTAGAGGAATCTCCGAAAAAGGCATATTTTAAATGTTCAGGAAGTAACTTAAACTCAAGTTCTGGAGGTTTTTCAATTCATGGACAAAATGATTTATCTTTGTCTATCGTGTCCAAAATTTCAAAACTTTCTCGAACATAGTTTGAATCTTCCTTAAAAAGTTCTTCACATCAATCTAATTCTTCTTCTTCTTACTCTAATTCTTCTTCTTGTTCGTGTTCCAAATCTTTTTCTTCAGATTTTCTTCATAAGTTGTTTTAAAATGACATTTACTTGGATATCTTATAACATTCATCATCTTTACCTTTTGGAGGATATTTCATTGATCTTGAAATATTGAAAGTAACAGTTTGATCATTGACGCACAATGTTAATTCCCCTTTCTACACATCTATCATTGCTCTTCTCGTGGCTAGGAAAGGTTTCCCCAAAATGATAGGTATCTCTTTATATTCCTCCATATCTAACACAATGAAATCAACCTGAAAGACAAATTGATCCACTTTCACTAGAACATCTTTTATTACTCCTTTAGGATATGTTATCGAATGATTTGCTAGCTGCAGAGTTACAGTAATAGGGGTTATTTCTCTTGATCCCAATATTTTAAATATTGATAATGACATAAGGTTAATGCTTACACCTAAATCACATAAAGCTTTCCCATAAAATTATATCTTCTATGGCACATTGAATTGTAAAGCTACCAGGATCTTTCATGAAGCTTTTTCTGAATTATAGCACTGCACTCCTCACTAAGTGCAACAGTCTCATTATCTTAAAACTTCCTTTTCCTATTGATAATATCCTTCATAAACTTTACACATCTTGGCATTTATTATAAGGCTTCAACAAATGAAATATTAATTGTAAGCTTCTTAAATATTTCCAGAAATTTTGAAAATTGCTTATCCAACCTTTGTTGACAAAGTCTCTGAGGAAATGGAGGTGGTGGTTTTTCCAAATCAATTTTTAGTGGAGAAATAGGTCTTTCAGAATCTTTTGGGGCATCCTTTTTTCATTCTTCAATTTCTTATCTCTCAACTTCAATTTCTTTTTGAACCCCACCTTCTAACTCTCTTTCGCTTCTAAGTTGAACGGCTTTTACTTGCTCTTTAGTCTGGTCTTTTAGATTTAATTCAGTATTACTAGGAAGTGTTCCTTAGGATCTATTACTTGATGAAATTGATATTTACGCAATTTGATTCTCAATATTTCTAATTATAGCTCCTTGACTTTATAATTGATTTCCCATTTGTAACTCCACTTTTTCTATATACAACTTCTTCTCCTTAAATTGTGTATTACTATTGAAACCTAGAGGATAAATAGTGGAGGATAAGTAGATCTATAACTATTACTCCCTTGATTGTTCCAGTTTTCCAATGGGTTTACTTGGTTGTTCCCCCATTGCTGATTATTACCACCAAAATTGTTATTCCAGTTCAAGTTGTGATGGTTTTTCAACCTGGGTTATAATAAATTTGATTATGGGTTATTCTGCTTATTACTTATGACATTCAAAGTTTCTAATGATGCTTGAGAATCTACCATTTAGCCTAATGATTTCTCTTCAATCATGGAAATTGGTTGAGAAAAGTTCATTCCAAATTGGTCTAAGTTCCTTGAAATTGCAACAACTTTATTTGCTAATATAGTAAATGCATCAGTTTCATGAATATTGGTTGTTTTTATAGGATCCCTCTCAGAAGGCCATTGAAAATTATTGGTAGTCATTTCTTCAATTAAAGCATAGGTGTTGTGAAACGATTTTGACATCAGTGAACTACCAGCAGTGACATTGATAATTGATCTAAGAGATCGAACTAATTCATTATTAAAAGTTTGAATTATTAACCAATTTAGTATAGTATGGTGTAGACACTTTCTTAAGAGTTCTTTAAATCTTTCCCATGCTTTGTAAATAGATTCCCCTTCAAACAGATTAAAAGATGTAATATCATTTCTAAGCTTCGCAGTTTTTTATGATGAAAAATATTTAGCAAGGAATTTTTGTGCTAAATCACCCCAAGTTCTGATAGATCCAAGTGCTAACAAATTCAACCACATCTTAGCTTTATCCCTTAGTCAGAAAGGAAATAACCTAAGTCTTATGACATCATCTGATACACCATTGTACTTAAATGTAGCGCACAATTCTAGAAAATTGGCAAGATGTAAATTTGGATCTTCAATTGATGATCCCCCAAACTGATTATTTCATACCATTTGGATAATAACAAGTTTAAGCTCTAATGAATCAGCCACTACAGTAGGTTTTTGAACACTACAATGAAGTTCATCTACAATATGGTTGGCATAATCTCTTAAAGGTCTAAACTCTTGAGGAATTTCAGCATTTTGATCATTTTGGCTTGCTATTTCTGTAATTTTTTTTTAGAATTTTCAAGATTTTTAATTTTCTTTTTATTTTTCTGATTTTTCTAATAGTTCTCTCTAATTCAGAATCGTAGGGCTCTGGTCCTTCAGAACCTGAACAACACACACACTAACACAAAAAAAAAATAAAATTAAACACACAAAATAAAATACAATAACTTAAAGTTTAAATAAGACTTTCTAAAAATAGAAATTTGCATTTACATTAATAGATTCTTTAGAATTTTCACTTCACTTCCCCAGCAATGGCGCAAAAAACTTGATCCCGAAACTGCTTATATGCAAAAGTATACCAATAATTCTGATTATATTTTTCACTTATATTTAGTTATTTCGTAACAAAACCAAAAACTTGATCTTGAAGAAAAATAAAAATTTAACTTTTAATTTATATATATTGGGATACTGCGCAAGTATACGTATCGTTATCAATTCATATAAAACTTTTTTATTAAGACCTGAATATCGAACCCACATGGAAGATATGCAATATGCACATTTTGGAAAACTTTCTATTTTTTCAAAAGACAATTACTTAAACTAAAGACATTTTTACAGTAAAAAAAGTTTAAGTATTTTTGGTAATTTTAATATTTTGTTATTTAACAATTTCACCGTCAAAAAGCAATTTTGATGACAGAAACCCATAAAAAAAGACAGAGAAACATAATTCCATCAGATTAACAAAACCAATCAAGAGAGAAGCGCACCTGTATCACCGATTATGATGTACTTGAAAAGGTAAGCGTAAGACATTCTTCTTCAGATCCGCCGCTCGACTTTTCCTCCGATCAAAATAGCGAAATAAGATTGATTAGTTCTGAAGACCGGCTAGTTAACGAAGATACTAGCTCTCACTCTAGAGTTCCATTGTTTTCCTCCACCTAGGGACTAACATATCATATCGGAACCTAAAAAAATAAACCAAGTTGGGGGCTTTAACCTGTCGCTTTAAAGTGCTCTAACTCTACACCCTTCAATGAATATTTCCCTATTTATTTGCAGTCAATCATATGAACTACATTCTCATTCATACAACCTCATGTGATTCTTTCCAATTGTTGACTGAGACAATACCATCCTGATTCTTACATGTTCTCACAACAAATTTTAACATCTGGATTGGTCAAATCAAGAAGTAAATGAAGTGCATGGATTTAAATCCTTACAACTTCTTCCAACATTAAAGATTAATACTCTCCACAACTTCCATCCAAAGCTTAATTACACTTATCATTTAATCACTTATCATTTTAAGAAGAAAGATAATGAAAGCTACTCAGAATTCATGGAGAAAACAAAACCACACTTTAACTTAAAAGTAGAAATCATTATCAAACCAACAACAGGTCTCAAATAAAATAAAAAGTAGTCTAAAAGAAAAGAGAAAAACACATTTCAAGTCCTCTACCAAATACTTGAAGTTTTTTTGAATCTCTTCTCTTTTACAACACTCTCAATACAAAACTAGAAATAAAAAGAAAACAATAAATATTAATAAATATGTGGTGCCAGAAAATATCTCCAACTAACTCCCCAATTTTTGAACCTTCAAAACTTTTCAAGTACTTTCAGGACGTCTTTCAAAGTCCCAATCTTCTTTCTTTTATAATTCTCCAAAAGGTGCCTTGGTATCTCTTAAAAATGTGTCTTGATTTGATGTATTTCTCCAAGAGATGAATCATTTCGCAATAATTCAATGGTGGTTATCACCACCTATTAAGCCAATAGGTGCCTTAAAAACCACTTCAAAATTCACAAAAACAAGATTTACTCATCCAATAACTACCACTGGCGCTTAAGCAAGGGGACTCTGGCGCTTAGGCGCTGCCTTCTCTATTTACACGTGCGCTGGATCTGGCACTTAGGCGCCAAAACACTTTTGCACATTTTTCATTTATTTGCTCCAAATTTGATCATTTTTCACTCCTTTAAGCATTTTTCACCTTTTTACTTGTACTTGAAAGAAAAACACAAAAACACCTTCCTTTAAAGTGCAATATCTCAAAAATAGGTATAAAAATGTGTCTAAAAATACTATATATTTTAGGCGCATCAGAGTTTTGTATGCAGTCCTATAAGCCCACAAAGCAAAGTCAATTTTGACTGACCAATCCATTTTTGTTGGAGTCACAGATTTGTCCATAATTCTCTTAATTTATCGATTGGATAATTCAACCAAACCACTTGTCTTAGGATGATAAGCAGTAGCAATTCTATGGTTTATATGTCTATGGTTTCAATTCTATGGTTTATATGATATTTCTTTAATAATTTCTCCATTATGACATTTCTGAAATGATTTCCTCTATTAGTTATGATAACTTTCGGTATCCCAAATCTACAAAATATGTTTGTTTTTAAAAATTTTGCAACACTTTGAGCATCACGTCAAGGTAAATCAACAACTTCTATTCATGTGGATACATAGTCCACTGCTAACAGCATATATAAATTTCTAAAAGATGGTATAAATGGTCCGATAAAATCTAATCCCCAAACAACAAATATTTCAACTTCTAGCATATAATTGAGGGGCATCTCATTTGTTCTAGAAATATTACCTACTCGTTAACATCTATCACAAGTTTTGATATAAGCTTTAACATCTCAAAAGATAGTAGGCCAATAAAATCCAGATTGTAAAATTATTTATGTTGTTTTATCAACACCAAAAATGTCCCCCAAAATCAGAATTATGACATTTCTGGATAATTTCATAGGTTTCTTCTAAAGGTACACATCTTCAAATAATCAGACCCTTTCTTAATTTATATAAAAATGGATCATCCCAAAATTAAGTCTTAGCTTCAGATATAATTTTCCTATTCTGTTATTTTGTCATTCCATAGGGTAGAATATCACTTACAAGATGGTTCAGAATATCGGCATACCACGGAACACGCCACTCATTAATATTTAATAATTTTTTATCTGGAAAATTTTCATTAATTTCTTTTTCAAAATAGAGTGGTTTTTCTAACTCAAGCTGGAAAAATGATCAGCAATTTGATTTTTAGTCTTATTCTTATCTACTATTTCAAATTTTAGTTCTTGTAAAAGATGAATTTATCTTATAAGTCTTGGTATAGCATCCTTGTTTTTCATTAAGTACTTAATAGTAGAATGATCTGTATGCACTACGCAATGAGTTCCAATTAAATAAGATCTAAATTTATCGAAGGCATATACTATTGCTATTAACTCTTTTTTAGTTTTGTATAATTAATTTGGGTTTCATTAAGAGTTTTACTAGCATAGTAAATTACTTTGAAATTTTTATTACATCTTTGTTTTAAAATAGCTCCAATAGCATAATCACCAGCATCACACATTATTTCAAAAGTTTTCCCCTAATTTGATGAAACTATAATTGGTGCAGTGATTAATTTTTCTCTTAATAACTCAAAAGCTTTTAGGCACTCTTCATCAAAATTAAAAATTATATTTTTCTCCAATAAAAGGCATAAAGATTTAGCAAGTTTTGAAAAGTCTTTAATATATCGTCTGTAGAATCCAGCATGTCCTAAAAACTCCTAATTTCCCTTACATTTGTTGGATAAGGTAAAGTAGCAATCACTATAAAGTAGCAATCACTTGAATTTTAGCAGAATCTACTTCCATACCATTTTCTGATATTTGATGTCCCAATACAATTCCTCCTATTGCCATAAATTTGCATTTTTCCCAATTAAGGACTAAATTTGTTTCTTCATAGCGCTTAAGAACTTTTGATAAATATTCTAAACATGAGTCAAATAAAGTTCCAAACACTGAAAAATCATCCATAAACACTTCAATCCTTTTTTCTATTAAATCACAAAAAGTTGTCATCATACATCTTCAAAATGTTTTAGGGGCATTACATAAATTAAAGGACACTCTTCTAAAAGAAAATGTACCTTAAGGACTGGTAAGAGATATTTTCTCTTGATCCTCAGAAGTTATTTAAATTTTGTGATAACTAGTATATCCATCCAGAAATCAGAAGTATTTATGCTCAGCTAGTTTATCCACATTTGATTTGAAAAGGGGAATTGTAAATGATCTTTTCTAGTGGCAAGATTTAATTTTCTATAATCAATGCATATTCGCCACCCGGTGACTTGTGTAGTAGGTATTAATTCATTATGTTCATTCATAGTCAAATTTACTGCTCTTTTCTTAGGAACATAGTGATTTGGACTAACTCATGCACTATCTGAAATAGGGTAGATAATTCAATCATCTAACCACTTTAAAATTTCTTTCTTTACAACTTTCATAACATGACTCAATCTCCTTTGAAGATCAGCCTTGGGTTTGCAATTCTGTATCATTTGAATTCTATGCATACAAATTGAAGGATTAGTTCCTTTAATATTAGTTATTGTCCTTCCTAAGGCTTTCTTAAAATTTTGTAAAATTTCATCAATCTTTCTTCTTCTTCAATCGTTAAATTTGAGGAAATTATAACTGGTAAAGTAAGGGAATCACCTAAAAAAGCATATTTTAAATGATCAGTAAGTGATTTCAACTCAAGTTCTGGAGGTTTTTCAATTGATGGACAAAATGATTTATCTTTTTCTATCGTGTCCAAAATTTCATAACTTTCTCGAACATAGTTTGAATCTTCCGTAAAAAGATCTTCACATTGATCTAATTCCTCTTTTTCTTTGGGTTCCAAATCTTTTACTTCAGATTTTTCTTCACAATAAGTTTTAAAATGACATTCACTCAAATATCTTATAACATCCATTCTATAGCATTCATCATCTTTACCTTTTGTAGGATATTTCATTGATCTTGAAATGTTAAAAGTAATTATTTGAATATTGACGCGCATAGTTAATTCCCCTTTCTGTACATCTATCATTACTCTTCCTGTGGCTAGGAAAGGTCTCCCCAAAATGATAAGTATATCCTTATCTTTCTCCATTTCCAACACTCCATATCTAACACAATGAACACAATGAAATCAATAAGAAAGATAAATTGATCCACTTTTACTAGGACATCTTCTATAACTCTTTTAGGGTACTTTATTGAACAAACTGCTAACTATAGAGTTACAGTAGTAGGGGTTATTTTTCCTAATCTCAATCTTTTGAATATTGATAATGAATATTGATAATTTGAATATTGATAATGTCATAAGGTTAATGTTTGCACATAAATCAAATAAAGCTTTCCCATTAAATCTGTCTCCTATTGTACATGAAATTGTAAAGCTACCAGGATCTTTAAGCTTTTCAAGAAGCTTTTTCTGTATTATAGCTCTACACTTCTCACTAAATGCAACAGTCTCATTATCTTCAATCTTCCTTTTCCTTTTGAGAATATCCTTCATAAATCTTACATAACTTGGCATTTTTTTAAGGCTTCAGCATATGGAATATTAATTACTAGCTTCTTAAAAATTTTCAGAAATTTTGCAAATTGCTTATCCAACTTTTGTTGACGAGTTTCTGAGTACATGGAGGTGGTGGTTTTTCCAAATCATTTTTAAGTGGAGAAATAGGTCTTTCAGAATCTTTTTTAGTGTCCTCTTTTGATTCTTTAATTTCTTCTCTCTCTTCTTCAGTTTCTTTTTGAACCTTTCCTTGAAAGGCTTTTACTTGCTCTTTATTTTGGTCTTTCGGATTTGTTTCAGTATTAGCAGGAAGTGTTCCTTGGGATCTATTACTTGATGAATTTGTGATTTGTACAAGTAGATTCTCAATATTTCTAATTATAGCTCCTTGGCTTTGTAACTGATTTTCCATTTGTAAAACCACTTTTTCTATAGAAAACCACTTATTTGTAAAACCACTTTTTCTATAGACAATTTCTTCTCCTTAAATTGCGGATTAAAGTTGAAACCTAGAGGATAATTAAATCTATAATTATTATTCCCTTGGTTGTTCCAGTTTCCCAATGGGTTTACTTGATTATTCCCCCATCGTTGATTATTGCCACCCGCAGTATTATTCCAATTGAAGTTGGGATTGTTCTTCCAACCTGGGTATTAATAATTTGATTATGGGTTATTCTTCTTTTTATTTATGGCATTCAAAGTTTGTAATGATGCTTGAGAATCTACCATTTGGCCTAATGAATTATCTTCAATCATAGAAATTAATTGAGAAAATTCATTCCAAATCGGTCTAACTTCCTTGAATTTGCAGCAACTTGATTTTCTAACATAGTAAAAGCATCAGATTCATGAATATTGGCTTCTTTCTTAGGATTCACCCTCTTAGAAGGTCATTGAAAATTATTAGCAGTCATTTATTCAATTAAAGCATAAGCGTCATGAAATCGTTTTGACATCAATGAACTACCAGCAGCGGTATCGATAATAGATTTAAGAGATCTAGCTAATCCTTTATAAAAAGTTTAAATTATTAACCAATCTGGTCTAACATGGTGTGGAAACTTTCTTATGATTTCTTTAAAGCGTTCTCATGCTTCATAAATGGATTCTCCTTCAAACTAATTAAAAGATGTAATATCATTTCTAAGCTTCGCAGTTTTTTATGGTGGAAAATATTTAGAAAGGAATTATTCTGCTAAACCACCCTAAGTTCTGATAGATCTAGGTGTTAATTAATTCGACCACATCTTAGCTTTATCCCTTAGTGAGAAAGGAAATAACTTAAGTTTTATGGCATCATCTGATACACCATCATATTTAAACGTAGAGCACAATTCTAAAAAATTGACAAGATGTAAATTTGGTTCTTCAGTTGATGATTCCTCAAACTGATTATTTGATACCATTTAGATAATAGCAGGTTTAAGGTCAAATGAATTTGCCACTACAAGAGGTTTTTGAATACTACAATAAAGTTCATCTACCACAGGGTTTGCATAATCTCGTAAAGGTCTAAATTCTTGATGAATTTCAGCATTTTGGTTTGTCATTTCTGTAATTTTTTTAGATTATTCAAAACTTTTACTTTTTTTGCTTTTTCTAATTTTCTTAATAGTTCTCCCTGATTCAAAATCGTAGGGCATTAGTTCTTCAGAACCTGAACTACGCATACACTAACATAAAATAAAATAAAATAAAATAAAACACAAAAAAAAATAAAATATTATAATAAGATATTCCTATATAATAAGATATTCCTACAATTTCCTACAATAACTCTTAAAGTTTAAGTAAGACTTTCTAAAATAGAAATTTGCTTTCAAATAATCTTTCTGGTATTGACGCCAAAAACTTGGCTCCCGGTTGTTTATATGAAATAGTATAACAATGTATGCAATTATATTCTTCACTTATCAAGTAATATAAAACTTTTTGATTAATCCACGAATATCGAACCCAGAGGGAGTGTTCACAATATGCAGTTCTAAATAACAAACTTTCTATTTCAAAAAGACAATTACTTAAACTATAGATAATTTTACAGTAATTAAAATTCAATTCTTTTTGGTATTTTTGATATTTTGACAAAAGTGAAACAACTTTTAAATATAACTTGAGTTTATGTAAGAGAAAAACACTTAATATAAAATGTCTTTCTCCTTATCATGAATTAATAATAAGTGTAGAAATTATGTTGTGGAAGTATTCAAATTATGTTATGCCAAAAATGACCAATATTATTCTTTACCCTACTAGAGATGATATAAAGAACATTGGCTAATTTAAAGATTGAATAATTTTGAAGACCAGCTAAGCAGGGAAGATACTAGCTCTCACCATAGAGTTCCCTCGATTCCCTCTATCTGAGGGTTAATATCTCGTATCAGAACCTAAAATAATAAACTAAGTTGAGGGTTTTAGCCTGTCACTCTAAAGTCCTCTGACTCTACATTTTTAAAAACTTAATTCCCTATTTATTTGCACTAAATCACAAGAATTACATTCTCATTCATACAACCTCATGAGATTCTTTCCAATTGTTGACTTAGACAACACCATCCCGACTCTTACATGTTCTCACAATAAATTTTAACATGCATGTTGATTAAGTTTACATGTAAATGAAGAACAAAATAACATCAAAATTATACCATCACAACGTCTTCCAACATTCAATATTAATATTTTCCACAACTTCCATCCAACACTTTAATTATATATCATTATAAGGAGAAAGAAAAAGAAAACTACTCATAATCCATGGTGAAAACAAAACCACACTTTAGTTTAAAAGTAGAAATCATTATCAAACAAACAAGAAGTCTCAATTAAAATCAAAAGTAGTTTAAAAACAAAGATAAAAACTTATCTCAAATCCTCCACCAAACTCTTGAAATTCCTTTGAATCTCTCCTCTCTTGCAACACTCTTAACTCTCAAAATAAAATTAAAAACAAAAAGAAAAAAGTAAATTTGTGGTGCCCGAAAAATCTCTCCAAAAGTTTTTCCATGAACTATTTCAAGAACTTCTCAAGACTCCCCCATTTTTCTTTCAACTTCGTTCTTTAATAATTTTCCAAGAGGTGTCTTGGTATCTCTTAAAAAAGTGTCAAGATTCAATGTATTTTCCAAGGGATGCCTCCTTTCTCAAATATTTTAACCATTTTTTTTGTTTCAGTGGTCATGACCACCCTATTTAGCCAATGAGTGCCTCAAATGTCCCTTCAAATTTGGCAAAATTAAATAACTGCTTAAGTACGGGGTCTCGGGCGCTTAGGCACGGCACAGCCTTCTCTGTTTTACCGGCGCTTAGGCGCCAAAACACTTTAGTAATATTTTTGAATTTTTCCTCCAAATTTGATCCTTTTTCATTCCTTTTAGCATTTTTCACCTTTTTACTTATACCTTAAAGAAAACACACAATATCTTCCATTAAAGTTCAATATCTCTAAAATATGTATAAAAATATATCTAAAAACACAACATATTTTGAGTGTATCAGTTGTCATAACAGACGGCTATCCGATTGACTTCATCATGGAGACATAAGTGATACTGAACTGACGACATAACAAAGGCATAAGAAATTGACGATCGTGACACTCTTCTGACATTTTATCATTAGTTATAAATTTTGACACATCAGCAACACATAATTGACTGTAAGCCTGCGTCGGAAAATACGATAGGTTCGACATTTTTTCGGTGTGTAAGCTATTGCTAATGCGGATGGAATGAATCGTTCATTTTATGATCCGTCAAAATTTGATGATTTAAAATTTTTCAAAAAAAAAAAACAATGATATAAAATTGTCTCTTATACGTCGAAATGTTTTAGCCATCGGAATATCAGTCAGTTTTAAAATTACTGTCAAGAGTTTTTGCAACGTGCATTAAAAAATTAATAGGCCATCATAAGCATAAAAAATAAAGGTATTTCTCTAAATAATCGGCAACTTGTGGCCGTCTGAAAAGAGCACTGTTCTTATAGTTCATCAAATTGTGTCCAAACAATGTTTTTATGGGATGACATAGCAAGGATTTGTTTTCGTGTGTGGACGAAATGCTATCCTATTCAATTCATTCAATATAGACAAATTTGGGCCACATGAACATATAATGATGTATTGACTTGGTACAAAATTTTCATCGCTGAATTAGGCTCATTCTATCTCCAGTTAATTGATTCTAAATAAAATAACAACTAATTCTACACCTTACATACACTTCTTCAAAAGGAAGTTTTTATAATCCAAATAATTGGAGCTTGGTATTCTCAACTTTATATATATATATATA
>NW_018220650.1:136850-162810 GCF_001263595.1 Phalaenopsis equestris
TATATATATATATATATATATTTTACGTACTGTCGGGATGTGATGCACTAGTTTTTTTATGTTAACCTAATTTTGAAAATTTAGTTCAAGCAAGATAATACTTAAATAACATTATGTCCAAACAAATTGATTTTCGTGAGCATGTCTCTACTTCAATACTTTCTTATTTCATTTCTTAAATTTCAGGTTTTTACTAATAAATCTCTCCCTTCTCTAAGCATCCGCTCTGCCTCTCTCTCTCTCTCTAATGACATATCGTTCACCATCATCATCTTAACATGCCGACCGCATTTTACCAACGAAAGGAAGTTCAAATCACTGTATACGCAGTGAAACCAAGAAGAAGATTAAAGCATTCGAAGAGCATTCATGAACAGCACTCCGGCCACCGCCACCACCATCAAACGCCTATCGCAGGAGCTGCCTACAACCGGAAAGCTCAGCTCCTACTTTACTCCCGTCAGCTTAGAGCAAAAGCTTGGCTTGAGAAGTCTTCCAGTTACAAACCCCAATCACAGAACAAAGTTAAAGAGATCATTCAGATTGCTTCAATTCACAAAGTCAAACAAGCTCGTTTTCCGATCTCAAGCAGTAATAAATCTCCGCTGAAAATAGAGCAAAATCTTCCGATTACTTCTGGCCAAAATCATGATAATAAAGTCAAAGAGGTTCGACAGATCAGTCCTGCTGTACCATGGAAGGTATATATACTCATCTTTCTTCAATTGTTTATAGGATCTTCTGAGATAGATTTGTTTGTCAAATAATTAAGTTTCCTCATAACAATCATTTCTGTGTGGTATAGCTATATAAGGATTATGACCTGAATTTTTTTCAAACAAAAATATATAATATTGATACCATTTTCCACGGAAAAAAAGGATAAGTGCATCCACATCACTGGAGATACTTTCATTTATAAATTTATTACTTTATGTGATTTTTTTTTTAACCACGGAAGTGATGCAATTACCCTTGTCATCAAAACATATAAAATTTTAAAATATGAGTTAAATTTTAACAAAAATTTTGATATTTTACTGAAAATTTTAAAAATGGATGAAAAAAGTTTTTTATGCATTTGAGCCGAAAAAAGAAGGAAAAAAAAAACCAATGTTGTTATATGTAATTGCCCTAATTAAAAATATATTATTTTTATTGTTTTACGTCAATTTTATAGAATTTGCTATCCTAAATTCTTTTTTCTTTTTCTTTTTTGTTTTTCGGAGAGTAGTGTTAAAAAATGAAGTTTATGAATTTTCTGAAGAGCCTTTGCTTCTCAGACTTTACTCTTGGAGATTATTTTTTTTTTCTAATCTAATGATTACTTGTACCACATTTTAATGTTCGAAAAGTGTAATTTTTCGATGATACAGTCTCTGATCGCTAGGATTATAGTACTTTCTGATGATTAAAAAAATAATTTTCAGATGTTTATGTTAAAAATATTTGGCATTTTTTCATATTAATTCTACAGATATATTTAAAAACAGCTCATAATTTCTCTAACTTAATAATTGATAACTATTCCTATTTAATTCTTGTAAGGTTGTCCAAGCGGAAAATAAACCATCACAGTCAAAGCTTCCGAGGCCACCTCCTTCTTGCTTTGGTGATTGGAGAAGCATTTTTCTTCCTGTTTTCTGCATGAGAAAAGTTGAGATAGGAAGAGGAAAAAATGATCAAAGAAAGAGGAAGAGGAAGAAGAAGATAAAGAATAAGAAGAAAACTGTGTCATTTAGCGACAAAATGAATGCAATTATGATGAGTTCAAGGGTACGTATGTATGTTTTAATCAATTTAGTGAATTATTTTACTTCTATTTATTAATGATAATGACTTTAACCTAATAATTATATATCTGCAGATGGAGAAGGAAAGAATAGGAGTCATTGCTAAGTTTTTATCTGCGATGAGAAGGAGAAAATATTAGGTGCGCATAACACACATCTACAAAAAATGAATCAAATGCACTCACCCTATAATGCATGTTCTCTCTTCCGACAATCTCTCTGCTGGGAGTGTTTGTCCAAAATTAGAGAGATTATTAGGTGCAGAAGCAGCACATACAAATTTATGTACTATCAATAAAAACCATATAATAACAAACTCTACACCTATTTCAATTGCACTTAATAATTTTCTACATAACTTTAACTTTGTTTTACACGCCGAATATTTTCTCAATCGATAAGAAAGATTGCTTGGAAGCTCTAAATTATGTAGACCTTAGTATATATATATATATATATATATATATATATATATAGAGAGAGAGAGAGAGAGAGAGAGAGAGAGAGAGAGAGAGAGATAGAGAGATTTTGAAGTTTTTCTGTTATATTGTGGTATTTATTAATGAAGTATGAGAGAGATCGAGTTTTCTTGTTGGGCCGTTGGGAATTACTATATCCCACCGCTTTGTTTTGAAATATTTATTTTAAATAACACTAACATTCCAGATAGCATGTTGATTGTGATCCAGAGAATGATAAATATATGTGAATTGGGTTCTTTCAATCTTGTAATGATTAACTTATATATGAAGAATATGAAAAATGTAATAATTTTAAAATTCTAATAGTAATTTTCGGGGCTTTTACATTCATACCAGCCAATTCTTATGTATTTACAAATCTAACACTTAAAGTTTGCGTTTTATATTAATTCCATTCCAAAAATTTAAGATTGTAAAAATACCATCATTTTAACTTCTAAAAAGTAAAAATCAAAATGTAAGGGTATGATATGTAAATATATAATAATTGAGTGGCACCTAAGTAAACATTATTTATGTTTAATGATTTATATTATAATCAGGATCAGTCAATATATACAAGAAATTTAATATAAATCATGAGCCCAGCTCTGACAAAAGGTTCAAATCATTTGACAACATTTATAGCGGAGAAAAAAAAAGTTGTATTTTTTTTGATATTACAAGATTTTTTTTTTCACAAATGTTGTACAACATTTTCTTAGAGTTATCATGCTATAATAAGTCCGATTGTGTAGAACTGGTTTCCATCAAAAAATTACTTGAACTAGAGAAAAAAATCTTTGATAAATATAATTTTAGCAGTATATGGAATATTATGCAGTAAAAAAGATATGTCGAGTTGCCTTAAGAGTCTCAATAAATCTAAAAAGTGGCGACAATCCCTCAATTTATATTTGGTTGCTTGTCGAGGCTCTCTCTTAATATCAAAAATTTGCTTCACACCAATTTCTAAAAAGCGTCATATGAACAATAATTCAATCATACTATTTTAATGCCCAATTGTACACATGTAATACGTGTAAGAATAAAAAAATGTAGCCGACACTTGTTGAAATGTTATTAAATTTATAACTTATTTCATGGTGAAAATCAGGTATAAGATAATTGTTGGTTCCTTATTGTTGATGAATTACACCCGAGGAGTAATGTAAGACACGAGAGATGAAGAGAGAGAGAGAGAGAGTAATTTAGAGGAAGTGTAAAACCCTTCATTCATGAAACAATCCTTTATTTAAATAGAAAGGGGATACCATGGGTGAATTTATATATATGCCCTTGCTAGAATAGGAGATGTACGGTTATTACTGGTATTTTAAATACACGAGCCCAGAGCCTGGTCGAGCTCATGCTTGGCTTGTTAAACAAGCAAGCCCTTTGACCTGTGTTATCGGTTAGCTAATCTAGAGAGGCTTGTCGATCAACCTAGATTGGTAAGCAACCGTTTGGCTATGTTTGATGTTGTCAGTTTGATGCTGCCAGTTGGCTATACTCTTACTAGTAAAAAGTCAACCATGTAGACTTGGTTGACTTAGTGGAGCGGATCGGTTGATCAATTATGGTCACTGTTACTTAATCCCTTGCAAGAATCTCCTATCAATTGGGTGGAGTTAGGTTATCGGGCAGATGATGAAATATCGTAATTTGATAAGTAGTCGCCCATGGACAACAAGATCATGGGAGATGGATGAGATTCGTGGTACTGACTATAGATGTTGTTTGGAATGTTTTTGAACACCTCTAATGAATTTATATGACATGAGGGGTTAGCACATTCCACTTTGGTTGGTTACACTGTAGTATGTCCTAGATTCTCCTATAACAGTTCAAAGTGCTCTAGTTCGGGTTGCTTAGTTGCCTTGATTAGAGATGTCCTCAATACTTTTGATCGTATTCATGGGCCTCCGAGTCTCTTATCGGTGGGCTCTCCTTTCACACGTCTTGTCTTGTCTATGCTGTTAGATCTCCTCAAGGTTCATGCTGGCACTTTTTATGTGAAAGAAAATAGCTCCTCAATTCACTTGCTTCTTAGAAATTGTATTTTGATAAGAATAGAAGAATTTAGAATAAAGAGTAAATTTGTTTTATAACAATTCAATTATTATCTATGGGTACATGTCCTACCTTTTTAGAATTTGATAGTGAAAGGGTGAAACTTCTCATTCCCATCCCATTTTTCCTTTGCTTTTAACCTGTTAGGATTTCAAATATTTTAATGATGGATTGAGTGACAGCAAAATCTATGATGGTAGAATCTAAGGTTTTTGACAAGAATCTTACTTAAAGGCCTTTGGTGAGATGAAGGCAATGTACTAGTCGAAAGGATAAAAGGGGGAGAAAAATGTTGTGAATAAACAAAAGGCTCTTGATCAGAAGGATCCAGTGAGATCCACTAATTTACCCCACGGGCGCAAGCGACAAAAACATCAAGTAGTGGTTGGAGTTCTTTAAGTCAATCCTCGAGTTAAGTCATTAGTTCGTGCTGATAAGCCATCTGTTCGTATTGTTGCAACACCTACTCTCCCCTTAAACTTGAGCAGGGTGCAACTAGTAGTGCAATGCTAACCTAGAAGTGAAGGGCAAATGATGCTCCATTACGATTATAGTGTAGGGTTAATGATGATGTGTCATTTACTTCATCACAGTGGGATTGAATACTAGGTATGGAGAAGTTCAAAATTGCTTATTTTTAAATCATTCTAAGTATTTTCCTTATATTTTCTTTTATTGCAACCAATCCTATCATAGAGATCCTTTCCATTGACTTCCTTATGGGCAAAATATGTCATAAATATACTATAGAGAAAGCTTTTGTAAAGTAGGACCTACCAGAGGTGATCGACTCCAAAGTGAGGAAGAAGGTACAAATCATCCAAGCCGTATAGATGAGGATCAAAGGAAAGTAGCTGGTTTTGGCCAAATCGCTTTTGGCTTATTGATGCATGTTGACCTCATTTTTGGTTGAGGTTTAGTTTTCCTTCTTTAGTAGCCTAAGGTCTAGCCATAGACTTCTCCCATAAGATTCTCTTGTTGAATATTCCTAGAAAACTAGAAAAGGAAACCCCACCTTTAGAAACTCTAAACTCTTCTGTACTCAACTTGAAGTTCCATATACTGGTCCTAATCTCTAGCACTTAGTAGGTGGCGCCACTATAGAGGAATCTCAAGGGGCGTCCCCATAGGACTGCTTGGCCTCCTGGAAGTTGGTCTGGAGCTACTTCACTCATTTGCACCCACCTTCACTCATAACCCTAAAACCCATATTTGTTGACTTTAATCCCTTGATCTTATCCCTTGATCTTTTAGGAAACTCCCTAGACCCATTGGCCCTAGGCTAGGGTGTAGCTAAGACTAGTACATAGAGGACCAACTGGCGCAGGAAAATGGAGATTTCATTGGTCTATAGCTCAGATAAGGTGGTTGGCACCCCAATTCCACCAAAATATCCAACTTAGTCTTTTGCCTCCATATCCACCGAAATTACATTCCCTTGAAACCCTAAATTTGACCAAAATTCTCAAATTCATCCAAAATATGCAATCTTATTCAAAAATCATCTCAAATCATTTGAAACTACCCAAATTGCCCAAAACATCCAAAAAAATTCCAAGATTACCAAAATACCCTCAAATTTAACAAAATTACAAAAATACCCTTGGTAGGCTAAACTTTCCCAAAACCCTCAAAATCATTTCAAATGTCCCCTAAACCAATTTAGACCCTTTAATTGAACCCAATTTGATCAATTTGATCAACTTGACCAAAAGTCCCAAATTGCCCTTAAAGGCCCAATTTCTCCAAATGCACCTCACATACCAATCAATTTGGCCCCAATCCTCCCCAGTTTCAATTCTAAACTCAATTTCATGTTTCATGTGATTAATTCAAACCAAATTCATGCCTAATTACCCAATAATTTGAGCTTAATTTTGATATAAATTAAACCTCAACTTTGATCACATTAGTTAATCGCACCTAATTAAACCATAGATCCACTTAATTACCCCAATTTGATTCCCCAATTCTTCCTAACAATAGTACACATCAAATTGAACTTTCAATTGGCCATGGTAAAGCCTCAATTTCACTCAATTTTAACCCACATTCAAACTCCCCAAATTTGCCCCAAATTGGCCATGTCTCCAAATTCCACCAAAGTGAATGTCCTAACCACAAAATTGACACCCCATTCATGTTGAAAACTCTTTATGACATTCCTCTAGCCCATTTTAAACCATTAATTTGGACACCCAACCTTAGCCTAACCTAAACCCAAGTCTAACCCAACACCACTAAATTGACTTAATGCTCAAAATCCTCCAAATTGAACCTCCAAACTAATTCAAAATCACTACAAATCTTTTTTAAACTCCTCAGGACAATCATCTACACCAATTTGATCAATAAATTGGGCCCAATGTCATGGATAGCCTAACACAAACCCAACTTCTAGCCAAATTGACCCCCTTCACCAAAATTGACTTAACCATGCCAAAGTCAACAAATTAATGTAACCATAGCCACCATTTCAACTCTATTGACCAAGCTAAACCCACCTAAAACACTTAGGTGAGCTATGGACTAATGGTACCTTAATTTAAGGGATCTTAACAATATTTGGGCATTATTTGAAAATACTTTGCCATCATCACTTGCCGTTGGGAGTACATCATAATAAACTCTCCCCTGACCTTCGTGAGCCAAGAAGTGATTAAACCCTAGCCATCCACCTCCTCAACTACCGGAAACAACCACCCAAAATAACCCCCATTGGACAAAACTGAAAATTAAACCCACCTGAGCTGGCCAAGTCTGATTGGGCATTAGAGCTCTTCATCCCTCCACCTAAGCATCAATTTGCACCCACCAACTGACCCGGGTGGCTAGCCCTAGCCTTTCTATTTAATTAGCCCCCTCCATGGTCAAAGGAGAGCTAACCAAAATCCTAAGGAAAACTCTGCCAAAATCTCACCAGAGACTCTCCAAGCATTTTTAAGCTCAAGCCAACCATCTTTCCCTTTGGTTCCCTCTATGAGAGTTCAATTTTGAGCTCAAAATCAGACTGAAACTAGGACATTCTTCTCCAGAACTCCACAGTCAACCAAACTTAAATTTATTGTGCACACAACATCTCCACAGTGAAAGGAGTTGATCCCCCACAAAAGCGCCCTCTCAAACTGCCTCTAACCTAGCTCTAGAATAACACCTGAAATTGAGTTTGAACAAAATCATAGCTAGACAATTCTCTATGGCATAGGACTTCATCTGGAGGTTCGTTGGACTCAAACGAAGCTACCACAACCATCTGATTGAGGCCTCTAGTCTCGGACAAGGGTATTGAGCTCTAACCCCAACCCAAGCTTCTTTTAATTCTCCATTTGTAATGGCTTGATTTCATACTTGATTAACTGTATATATGTGTTTGTCTTAGGTAGAAGAAGGTTTAGAAACAAACTTCATGCGATTTAGTTGAGTCTAGGCGAAGATTTTAGGGTTTTAGTGTGAATGGTTCTCAGGCTAAGTCATTTGGGGACGATAACGGGGAGCCGTCCAATCGCATGTTTATTTAATCAATGGAGGAGATCGAGCCGGACAAATCTTTAGAGCAAAAAGAAGGGCCGCGTGGAAGCTGAGGTGGATGGCGAAATCGAATGGCGGAGCGCCGCGTGTGAGCTCGGAGCCGTCGTAGGATGAGGTGGCACCATGTGGATATGTAGAAAAATATGAATTTTCTGAATATATTTTAATACTTGAACTTCAAAAAGCCATATCTTTCTCTAGAAAAATCATAAAAATAAATGAAAAATATGCTCTTGCTCAGTGAACAAAGGAGAATAATATGAAAGAAAAATAAAAATTATTTGCCAACTATATGATTTTTAATTAATTAAATATTTACTGAGGTATTTTAATTTATTATGATTAAATACTAATCATCATGACTTGAAAATAAAATTTTTAGGCTTGATCCCTCATGATAAGAGGGCACCTCCTTTGATTTTTTCAAGTTCAGAAAGCACCCCTGTTCTTCTAACCTTAATTTTCAAATCTAAGTGGTCATTTTAGGTTTATTTAATCAAATTTATTAAAATTTCCCGCAGAAAATTATGAGATCTATTTTGTTAGGTTTCCTATGGTCAGAAGGGCTTAGGTAATAGAAGGGCTTAGGTAATTTATTATGATGATTTGAATAATATAGTATATTTCTATTATTGATTAAATATTTTTATCTTGTATTAATTTATTTAAATTAAATATATATCAAAATTTTACAAAATCAATTCTACATTATTCATAAATGGCTATAAAAATTTTAAATTTATTTATGTTGATTTGGCCATTAAAGTGGATTTTGTAAGTAAAAATAGTATTTTTGTACAGAATAAATTATATTAAATTAAATATTCTTATAAAAATTATGAAAAATAGTTTTCTGAGTTCCTTGTGATCAGGGGCATTTAATAAAAAAAAAATCTATTCTTGTTAAAATATTTTATTTTTAAAGTATATTTTGAATTCAAAATAATTAAAATAATCAAAATTTTCAAAAATACAAAAAAATATTTCAAAATGTGTTCAATTGTTCCCTGATCACTTGAGACCCTTTAAAATATTTTTCTTGATTTTTATAAATTAAAATTCGTGATTTTTCAAAATTAAAAACAAATTTGTGAAGGCCTAAAATGTATTTTCCTTATTTTCCCATTAAAATAATTACAATAAATTCATAATAAATCATAAAAATATTAAAAATTGTTCCTCTTTGTTTCTTGGACTTATGAGGGTTTAATAAAAATTTAAAAGTGATTTTTGATGATTAAAACAAATTTTTGTATTTAAATAATCATTAAAAATGACCTTTAAATAATTCTAATAATTACAATATTATTAAAAAAAAATCATAAAATTTGGTCTACATATTCTTCTAACCTAGGCAAACCTCCAATAGTTTTCCCATAAATTAAAACTTCTTTTTGTTTAATTAAATAATATAATATTGAAAAATCTCATTTTTTGGTTAAAATAATTATTCTAAATTAAATCAAATTTTGAAAAAATTCATACTCTTTTCTCCCCCAAGATATTTTAATTAATGCTTGGATGGGATAATCAAAGTTAAAAAATTTTCAAAGCCATTTGAATTTTGCTTGAAGTTTTATAAGATGGAGAGCCACAAGGGATGGTGCCTTAATAAGAATTTAGGGATAATCATTAGGGATGGGTAATTTTGATCTCTAATGAATGTATTGGATGATTGAAATACAATGATTTAAAGGCAGAAACCAACTTGATACCTTTGCATAATACAAATAAAATTGTAATTTCTTGAATTACTCTATGGAAGTTAAGCAAAAATTAAATGATCCTAACGTCGTGGGTTAAAACTATGAAGACGATAATTCACCTACTTCTAGCCCATGATTGGTGATGAATGATCTGTTGATAAGGATGCCTATCATTAAAATTAAAGTTGTATGACGATCATAACTTCCCCATTTTGAAATTGTTAAAGGCTTAGTAATGAGCTAAGCTTAATATTTAAACCTATTCATTGGAGTTTAGAAGTAAGGATATGATTAATGATTAACATCTCTTAAGCACTCTAAGCTTATTTGTGATGGGCACCAAATCTTTAATAGCTAGAGCTTGCCTCAAGGGCATTCATCCATATAACTCTTTAGTAAAGTGTCAAATTGACTAAGTATCCTATCCTTGAGATAATTGAATTGTCAAGTTTCACTGGCTAACGAGATAATCACACTTCAACCTCGGATGATTAATGGAACAATAAGATAAGTTCAAAATTGAACTCGAAATAACTCAAGATTTCTACAAAGTAGTTCAGGGTTATACCCGAGCACTTTGAAATCTTTTGGATATTTTGAAGGACAAGTTGAAATTGCCATTTATTGTTCTAAAATCATCCACTAAGAACTTCGAAGGCTTAATAGAGTCATACATTGGGGCTATATCTTCATTTAATCCTACAGTATAAATTCTTGCAAAAATTATATACATACTGCCAGAACTAGCCTTTCAGGTGGAGGAACGAAAAGAACTGACAGGTACGCTTTTAAATTATTGCATTTGCCTTTCTGTACTACTTGCTTTAAACTTGCATGTTAAACAACGATGTTACCTTGCATGAAAACAAAAAATTCTAGGATAGCCACAAAACCAAAAAAAAAATTGAAAGTTAAACAAGATAAAATTCACCGCCACAACATTCAAAATATAAAATAGCTCGAAATTTAATTACAAAAAATCACAAAATAAAAAATGCAACAAAATTAAAACGACTTTATCGGATGATCGGGAGTCCCTTGGAGGAAGTAACCTATAGTTGCTAACAAGATTTCCCACGGTCTGAATGAAAGGAATGAAAGAATGGAACTCATTAAGTTGAGTTTAGTAAATTCATTTGGGCTAAGTGAATCCGGAAGAAAATAGTAGTGTTGGAATGAGAGAATGAAGGATGCTAACCGGTGTCGCTCTAATCAACCTTAATATGCCCCATAACATTTAAAAAAACCATGACCCTTAGGGTTATATGATTTGACATTATAACTTAACACATTAGAAAAACTAAACTTGCGGCGATGAAGAGCTTGGAGCTCGCATTGTGGGCAGTATGACCATTTTCAATAGTAGAAAAATTCTACATCAGCTAAACCATTCTTTCTTTAGAATTAAATAACCAATCCATAGGACTTCGAGGTGGTTAGATTATGCAACATAAATCCTTATCCTTTCTTTAGGCTTTTTTATAGCTCTGTTGTGCAATTTAAGCCCTAACTCGTCTTAGGATTCCAAGATTGTTGTTCGTCACGACCTAAATTCTCATATCTTTTAGGCTATTTGTGTGATCGTTTCATACAAATGTAAGCCCTAATTGAATAAAATTGACAGGATAAAACACTTGAATATTGCTCCTCGAAATTGAAGCCAAACAAGCCAAATGAAGCCAAATCATATGGTAGCTTGGGAAGTCACCGAGGTTCTCTTCTGGATTTATGACATCCCCTAGTCTCTTTCTTTGGATTCCAAAACAAAATGTTCCAAATTTGAGTCATTTTCCTTTCACACATCTTTGTTCGACCTCGATGAAAAGTACTATCCTTTTAACCTCTTTGAAGATAATATTCCCTGATTTTTATCGAGAGCTTTTTTATGTGACTTCGGTTATCTATGATGTAATTAACTATAAGGGCTCACCCTTATAGGAAGCTTGGAACTCAGCTTAATATAAACCCTACTTAATTCTTCATATTAAATAGGGTAGTTAAATTTTACACAATCTATTGCAACAAAAAAAGCAGTTTCGTAGACCAAACTGATGTTGTATATTTCTTAGTTTATTTGATCGAGCCTCACCCTCAAGTCTTGTGTTTATCTTTTAGGATAGATACATAGCTTGAGATATAGTGCTCTTTGAATTAAAATATGAAGGATATGGGATCATTTTGATTTCATATTTTATATAGTGCTCTTTGAATTAAAATATGAAGAATATGGGATCAGTTTGATTTCATATTTTTCTAAACTTTTATTTATATGTAAGTTAAATGCTTTTCTGAAGCATGTGACGATATTTCGATTCCGGCGACCGACAGCTTCCAACGGGCATCTAATTTTTTTTTAAGTGTCGATAGCTTCTAGCGACTCCGCTGAGGAAAAAATTCTTTCTCCATATTAATCAGGAAATATTATCTTCATATATCGGCAATGTGTTCATGTCCACCATGCACCAGATTACCCTTCCTCCATTGTCATGCTTCACCCATTTCTTTCTTGGGTAAGTACAGTGAACTCTTCTGAACTTCAGGATTGTCTGTTCAATCACCTTTGAACAGTAAGGTTCAAGAGGCCATTAAGGACTTTTTAATCAAAATGTCGGGTGGGACCCCCAATAGGTGTATTGGTGGACTAGCTCCGCTTGGGTATTGTGCGATGTAAAGTTGGTCCCACAGTAAGTCCTGAACTTCATTTTTTCCCTTTTGAGCTTGATTTGCTAGTTTACAAATTAAATCTGATTTTATCATGTTGCGCTTGCTCTTTAATTTTCCTTATATTAATTAAATATTTCTACTGTCAAACTATTAAACTATTTTTTTCTTATTAAAATCTTAAAATCTCCACAAATTAAATAAGGACCATTCTTCAAACTATGGAACAATCGGTCTACAGATTGAACTCTAATATTTTGTAGTGCTCGCACTAAGGTTACGAGGTATTGGCCAAATAATTAACCTCAGAACTTTCTTTTGTTGAAGCTGTTGCAATGGAATTCCCAATGCTCACTTTCTCGGGCAACCTAGCAACGAGCCGCAGTGCCCGCAATGTCACTCCCACCATCAAGTTTGGAGCAAGATTTGATGAGCTCGAGGTTATACTAGGGAAAGCTCCATTCATCATGATGAAAGTCGCTATTCTAGAGGTTCAGGAACTGTCTACTTAGCTTAAATTAAACTGCCCTCAGGATTTCACTTCTTACAAGAAACTCAAGACTACTGTCACCATGTCACCTACTAAGCCTGATGTTCTCATTTATACTAAGGGAAAAGAAGTTATGATCATCAAAGACTCAACTGAAGGATTGGTTGTTATGCCTTTAGTATTTGAAATCGGATCAAGTTCGAGGACTGCACCATTAATCCAAACATAAAGGAGAAACCGCAGTCGGTAGGATTAGAGGGCTACTGAAGCCCAAAATTTTAAGGAAGTACCTACTGATGACGGTCCTCATCAGGAGGAGTCAGGATTACTGGACACCTACCACTTTTACAAGGGAGTAGTTTCCATCCCTTTATGGATACTAATGGGTACGATAATATCCAAAAGATCGCTGCTACTTTACCATAACCTCATGGACATAGTGGAGAGAGAAAGAAGCCTGCACTTATCACTTGAGTTAGTATAGTTTTTCATAGACTAGCTACCAAAGAAGGTTTTTCAGTTTGTGAGTTACTCAAATGAGTGGGATGTGCAATATCCCCTTACATGAAGGAAGAAATTCTAAGAGATGTCAGATCTACTAGATGATCTCAGAAATCAACTGAAGCTTTGTCTACTTGCATTTCTATCTAGTTTCGCTTATGAAGCAGAGTTGATACCACCATGCTTGCTACCGATTATGCTGTCACTAGACCCGTAGGCCGTCGACAAGTTAAGCCTCGTTTGGGTCCCAGAATTCTACCAACTACCAGTCACAAAGATGCTCTTAATGTTCTGAAGGAAAAGAGGAAAAGATCACCCAGTACTGTATTTGTTCTACACCGTGGGGAGCATACTTCTCTTCGACATGTCAATGTTTCTGCCGAGTCACTCTGTTTCAAGACATCACCGTCAAAGAAAAATGTATGGGTACCCAAAGTCACTTGACCGATACGACTGTACCGATACGGTGCAGTGAGCCCGAAGGGTAGGATCATGGAATGAAGCAAGGGTTCGAGGTATCCAGCATTGTCGCAGTAATTACTAGTGAGATGGATTAGCAAGTAGAGGATGTCCAACAAAGTCTTCCAGATCTCAAGGCGCTACAAGAATCAATAAATGAAGGAAAGGTTGAAATGCTCAGGGTCAAGACAAGATTTCCAAGTTGGCCTGAGAACATGGAGTTTTTGTTGATGATGATGAAGACTTTGACTTTAATTATTACCTCGAGAAAGATTTCATGGATATCTATGTCATCGAGACCAGAGTCACTGCATCTGCGCATGATGATCAACCTTTCTTCGAAGAGAACGCCGTAGATGAGCTGTGTAGGGCTGTTTTCCTAAGGGATGAGTAAATTAGCTAAATGGAGAAAAGAATGGAGGAGATGGTCACTACCATGGCCGCTATGGCTACAACTCATGGACTATCTCAACTCCAACAGTTAGCTTCTCCAGAAGTTAATTAGCTAGGGATTATACATATCACCAATGAAAGGAGAGAAGTTGCCTTGATAAATAGATATGATCAACAAAAGAAGGATTCCCCTTCAATTACTATAGCGGAAAAAGAATTTAAGCAAATGGTCGAGCAAGTTCGAGAGGCTTTAGCTTAATCTAAGGGTGGCGCATTAATTTTGAAGGGTAGACCTTACCCGGAGGATTTTAATGTCGTACCTTAAATGTCATACCTTACCCTAAGGGTTTTGTGTTGTTAAACTTTAAGATATTTGACGGGACTGGAAATCCCAAGCAGCATATAGCGCATTTTCAAGCTAGTTGTGGCAACACAGGAGGAAACAAAGCTTTACTCTTCTGGTAGTTTGTGACCAGCCTGTCAGGGATCGCTTTTGATTGGTATTTCAAACTACTTAATGGATCAGTCAAGACTTTTGCCAAGCTAGAACAATTGTTCATGAAGATATTTTTTGGAGCGCAACATCATGTGTCTATTGGATATCTCATACTAGAGAAACAAAAGCCCAAAAAGACTTTAGTGGAATATATTTTGAGGTGGAGAAACCTTAGCATGAAATGTGAACTTAGCATGAGAAACCTTAGCATGAAATGTGAACCTCAGCTACAAGAACATCATGTGATTGAGATCTTACGCTAGAGCATCCATGGGCTAGTAGCTTTTGTGCTCAAGGGACTCTTCATTAAATCCTTTAAGAAGCTACTCAGCAAGGCCAACAATCCTCAAGAAGAAGTCAAACATATGGATTCTCAAGAGAAAGCAGAGAAATCGAGGAAAACCAGGGCATTTGAGAGGTCCGGAACAGTGACAACGGTCAACAAAGGAAAGTAGCCAATGAAGAAACATGTAGAAAATTCTCATTAGAATTCCCAATCATCACTGTGGCATGCTCAACAACAGACACAACAGTAAGGCCAGTCTAGCCAGCAACCACCTCAGAGGGGATCGTACCGAATGGAAAATAGAAAGGGTCCGTACTTGACAGAACGTAGGAAAAAATTTTATCCCTTCAAAGTTGAAGCGGTACCCAAAATGTTCAAAGGTTTGATGGAAAAGCCTAAGTTTAGATTACCAGAGACGAAGAAACCCAAAGAGATCGATAAAAAGGATCAACCTAATTATTACCCGTATCAGTGGATGCTTGGACACACTATAGAGGATTGTTTCATCTTTATGGATTGGTTCAAGAAAAATCTTAAGGAAGGAATATAACGATCCTAAAAGAATATTTAAAAGAAGCTAAAAGAGGTTCTATAAATATGATTTTGGCTGAGACTGTCTCTTCAATTGGCTTATATGCTGGTAAAGATGGATGGAGTACAACTTAGAATAAGCTCAAGAGTATAATGGACCAAATTCAGAATGCATCAAGGCAAGCCTCTATTCAGAGTCTTTAGCCTGCCAAACCAGAGATGAAGATTTTGCCAGGAAACCTGCTGCCACAAATAAGATGAAGAAGAACACCACCACAAAGGCTGATAGTACGGGGGTTGGATAAAGGCTGCCTCTGCAAGAGTAGTTATCTTGGATTTAGGGAAGAAAATCCCCGAACCCTTGACCTTATATGATTATATTTATGCCCCTCCGGGGTCTTATGATTATAATGATTATGATTTCAGCTATATTTTATTTTAACTATTTCAGCTATATTTTAACTATTTCTAGTGATAACATAATTGATTATGACCAATCTAACTTCAATCTTAATTCCCAAATTGATCCTGAAATTGTACTTAAGTCCAATGAAACTGTTAGCAAGAACAAAGAAGACGTCGACAATACTGATTATGACAGTGCTGAGAGGGAGGAACCAATCCTTGAGTGCCACGGTGCACCACTTGCCATCAACTTAGATCTTTCCGATAAGGAAGAAACACCAGAAGATTTGCCTACATCATCTCAAGAAGAAGAAATTATAAAAGTGAACTTAATGAGTGAGAAAGTATTACCCCTGAGGTCAGCTCCAACAGATAAAGGAAAGCAAATAATAAATTGAGAAGAGCTGCCTCCACCTCCACCAGTGGAAGAAACACATAACCAAGTAAGGATCAGAGGATCATACAAAGTGGATTACAACATGCTAGCTCACCTTAGAAAGTTGTTGGCCAAATTAAGCATCTATGATGCTCTAATCCTATCAAAAAAGATGAGAGAGTCTCTGGTTACAGCTTTGCTTGATCTAGATATGTTCTTAGCCCAGTTGGTCAGCACATCTTCAGATGAAGTTTCCCTGTTGAAAGAATATCTAGGGGTAACTTTTACAAAGGTAACCTTTACAGATGAAGACTTGTTACTCAATACCGCAGGCCATAATCGTCCACTCTATATCTCTATTAACATCTGCAGATTTGTGTTGTCCAGAGTTTTGGTAGATTCTGGAGCATCCCTCAACTTGATGAGCTTATGAACATTGGCCTATTTTGACATTGAAGCTCAGGAGCTTGCGGCCAATAAAATGTTGCTAAGAGGATTCAACCAAAAGGGAAAGAGAGCCATAGGATCAATTACATTGCTTATGAAGGTTGGAGAACTTGTAATACTAAAATCCATATTATCGATACCGAGACCTCTTTCAATGCACTACTAGATCGTCCATGGATTTATAAACATAACATGTTTCTGTCGTCTCTACAGTAGTCCATTAAGTACTACTAGAAGGACAAGAACATTGCATGAAGGGATATTTTCAGACATTTTCAATTCTTGAATTTGGCATTCATGAAGATGTCGTCTATTATGCACCTCTAAATAAAATTGTCTTCTCTCGTGAAGTTATGGAAAATAAAGTGGAAGATTTAGAAGAATGAAAAAGAGGAAGCCATTCAGCTCCGCTTCAACGATCTTTCACCACTCTTTTGCAAAGAGTTGGTGGGGGATCTTTTAGTTCATGCATTTGAGGTCAAGGCCTGGGACATGGACGAGGAAGAACCAACTTGATTGAACTTGATTGTTGAACGGACTAGGGGACTAGGCTGACCATCAACATTGATGAAGAAGAAAGTTCTAAAGATGAAATAATGATAAATAAATAGAAGAAATCACAGTACGAGATATCCTTATAAGATGTGGAGAAAAGCGATTATGAGACAATGTATGATCGGATAAATCACTATGTGAACCCCATGACCCTTGCTCCAATTCACCCCCAAAAGGTCGAGAGTTTAGATGTCAAGGAGGTTCGTAGCGCTGGTTCAAAGCCGACCAAATTTTATCATGCTTCTACTTCTACTAATCTTGAAAGTCATGTAAATTTGAATGAGGATCCTAATGAATTAATGGAATTACCTTTTGGTTACTTTCCTCGTTGTGTAAAAAAGTTAATTCCATAGGGAAATTGGCCAAAACAAATGCCAAAAGATAAATTACAACTTTTTGAAAAATTATGAGGTGTTAAAAGTCAAACTCCCAACTCGAAAAAGGATCTCGGATTTGGTACAGTCAGACCAGCCAGTGATTTAGAATTTTGTATGATTGTTACTAGTGAATCAGAAGAGGACTGGCTTGATGTGAAGGATGACTCTATTGATCAATTAATAGAAAAAGCCCCACCACAATTTGAGAAAGAAATCATGTCAACTGTTGATGAACTGAAGGAAATTAACCTCGGAATGGAAGAGCAGCCGCAACTTACATTTATATGTTTTCTACTCAATGATGAAAGATCATTAGAGTTGATCAAAATATTAAAAAAATTCAAAGATTGTTTCGCATGGAGTTATGATTAAATGTCAGGACTGTCAGCAGAGGTTGCAGTTTATAAACTTGGGGTGGACAAACAAAGATATGACCGCGGTAAAACAAGCTCCAAGAAGAATGCACCTCAAAATAGAGGAACAAGTAATTGTTGCCAAGGTGAAGAAGTTAGTAGATGCTAACTTTGTGAGAGAAAAGCAATACCCCACATGGTTAGCTAACATTGTGCCAGTTAAGAAGAAAAATGGACAAATCTGTGTATGTGTCGACTTCAGGGATTTAAACAAAGCATGTCCAAAGGATGAATTTCCATTGTCAATACCAAAAATGATGGTGGATATCATTTCAACACATGAGATCTTCTCCTTTATGGATGGATCCTTAGGATACAACCAAATCAAGATGGCTCCATAAGATGCAGCACTTACAACCTTCAGAACGACTATTGAGATTTTCTGCTACATGGTGATGTCGTTTGGATTTAAGCAAGCTGGAGCGACATACCAACGAGCTATGAAAAAGATTTTTTATGATCTCATTCACAACCAAGTGGAATGTTACGTGGATGATTTGGTCATCAAAAGTTAATGAAAAAAAGATCATGTGTATGATTTGAGGATCGTATTTGAACGATTATGACAATATGATCTTAAGATGAATCCCTTAGAGTGCACCTTTGGCGTTACCTTCGGGAAATTTCTAGGATTTATTATCCATCATTAGGGAATCAAGATTGACTCAGATAAGATTAAAGCTATCTTGGAAATGCCTCCTCACAAAACTTTGAAACAACTACGTTACTTTAAAGGAAAGTTGGCATATTAAAGACACTTCATTTCTAATCTCTAAGGTAGATGTCAACCCTTCTCAGTGTTAGTTAAGAAGGATGTCAAACTCATTTCGGAAGAGAAATTCCAACGGGCTTTTAAGGACGTTAAATAATATTTAATGACACCTCCTATTTTGGCAGCCCCTATCCAAAAAAAATCTTTAATACTTTATATCGCGGACTTAGATGACTCTCTTGGGCCCTCTTAGCCTAAGTCAATGATAAGGTAAAGAGAACACACTCTACTAGTTGAGCCATTGTCTAATACCAATGGAAGTTGTCGGCAGTATTTTGGAAATGGAGTTGCCCGTTGGAAGCTGGTCGGCCGCCAGAATGGGAATCCCGTCGCCCGCTTCAAAAAGGCATTTTAATTATTGAAATAACACTACAACTCGCGTCATGTATCTATCCCAAAATATAAACACAAGACTTGAGGGTAAGGCTCAATCAAATAAACTAAGAAATATATGACAACCGCTTGGTTTGCAAAATCTATTTTATATGCCGACAGGTTTCCCTATTTAAGACGAAGAATTAAATAGGGTTTATATTAAGCTGGGTTTAGAAAAGCATCCTATAAGAGCAAGCCTCTATAGTAAATTACATCTTAGATAACTGAAATCATTCAAAAAAACTCTCGATAAAAATCAGGGAATATTATCTACAAGGATTTCAATAGGATATAACTATTTCAACGAGATTGGACAAAGTGGTGTGAAAGGAGAATGACTCAAATTTGGAAAATTTATTGTAGAATCCAAAGGAGGAAGAGCTAAGGGATGTCACAGATCCTGAGGAGAACCTCAGATCCTGAGGAGAATATCCTAATGTTTGGCTTAAATTTTAGAGAGAAATATTTAAATGTTTCATCCAGAGAGAAATATTTAAATGAATGTTTAGGTGTTTCATCTGCTAATTTTATTTGTTAGGGCTCACATTCATATAAAACGATCACACAAATAGCCTGAAAGATGTGAGGATTTAGGCCGTGATAAATGACAACCTCGGAATCGTAAGATGAGTTAGGGCTTAGATTGTACAACAGAGCTGTATGAAGGCCTAAAAATAGGTTGAAGGCCTAAAGATTGGTTAAAGATTAAGGTTGCATAAGAAAACCACCTCGAATTCGTATGGCTTGTTGTTTAATTGTAAGGAGTGGTTTAGTTGATGAAGACATGTTTAGTATTTGAAGATGGTCATGCTACATACAATGTTAGCTCCAAGCTCCTCATCACGACAAGTTTATGTTTTCTAATGTGTCAATTTATAATGTCAAATCAAATGGTCCTATGGTTATGGTTCTTTAAATATTATTGGGCATATTAAAGTTGATTAGAGAAACACATGTTAGGATCTTACGGATCCCTCGTTCTGACACCACTATTTTATTTTAGATTCACTTAGTTCAAATGAATTTACTAAACTCAACTTAATGAGTTCCATACTTTCATTTAGACTTTGGGAAGTCTCATTAGCAACCATAGGTTGCCTCCTCTGAGGGATTCCCGCTCATCCGATAGAGACATCTTAATTTTGTTGCAATTGTTGTTTTGTGATGTTTGTGATTAAATTTTGAGTTGCTTTGTATTTTGAATATTGTGGCGATGAATTTTATATTGATAAATTTTAGTTTTGGTTTTGGTTTTGTGGCTATCCCAGTAGTTTTGGTTTTCATGCAGAGTGACATCATTTTTTAGCATGCCAGCTCGAGATGCAAAGTATAGAAAGGTAAATGCATTACTTTAAAAGCGTACATGTCGATTCTTCTCGTTCAACCACCTGAAAGGTCAGTACTTGCAAAACATGCATATAATTTTGCAAGAAAATTTAAATTGCATGAGTAGATGAAGGTTTAGCTACCAAACCCCAAGTTATGACTTTATTGAATCTCAGAAGATCCTAGTGGATGGTTTTAGAACAAAAATATGGCAAGTCCAATTTGCCCTTCAGAATGTCCACTAGATTTCAAAATGTTCGAGGCATGACCTAGACCACTTTGAATATCTCTTGAAATATTCTAAGTTCATTTTGAACTTATAATATTGCTCCATTAGTCATTCGAGGTTGAAGTATGACTACCTCGTTGCTCAGTGAAACTTGAAAATTTAATTATCCTAAGGATAGGATACTCGATTAATCAATTGATGTTTCATTTAAGAGTTATGTGAGTAAGTGCCTCTAGGGCAAGTCTAGGATATTTAAGATTGTGGTGTCCGCAATTAAGGTCAGGCTCATAGTGTTTAAAGATGTTAATCACCAATCATGTTATCTTCTAAATCCGATTAATTGAGTTTAGACATGGAGCCTAGGTTAATACCAAGCCTTTAATAATCATGATAAGTGGAATGGTGATTATCAAAATTTTGATTTAAGTAATATGTATTTTTATTAAACGATCACATCATCCTCAACTTTGGGCTTAAGAAAGGTAAACTATCATCTTTTCTATCTTAGGCCATCACTTAAGAATCATTTGATCTTAGTTGATTTCCAAGTCATGAAGACTAGGAGAATTATGATTTTGTTGATGTTGTGCAAGGGTGGTGAGTGAGTTTTTACCATTTAATCCAATTGTATTTCAATCATCCAAGCATGTTTATTAAGATCAAGATTGACAATTTTCCCTTGGTTATACCTAAATTTTGATTAAGGCACCAAAGTTCAAAATTATCACTTTGCCCTTAGGGCACTTCACCTCATAACTCATTAAACACAACTCAAATGACTTTGAGGGCTTAGAGTGTCATATCCATGAGGTAATCACAATATTAGAGGAGAATATGTGGACTTCTCAAAATTTAATTTAATTTAAATATTTATTTAAACTGGGAAAATAAGATCCTTTAGAAATTGATTTATTTGATTTTCCAAAATAAAGTTTTTTTATTTATGAAAAAATTATTAGAGGTTTCCCTATGTCAAAGAAATACTTAGATAAAATTTCATGATATTTTTTAATTAAATTATTATTATTATTTAATTATTAACAAGTTTTAATGGTTTAATTAAATAGAAAATAATGTTTTAATTACCAAATATATTTTTATATTTTTATTAGTCTTTTCTAAGTTTGCATTTTTATGATTTTTAATTTGCATTTTTATGATTTTTAATTTATTCATTATAATTATTTTAATGGGAAAAATAAGGAAAATTAATTTTTAAGCTTTTAAAATTTATTTTTAACTTAGAAAAAATTAGGAAAAATATTTTAATGAGTCCCAAGTGATAAGGAAACCATTAGGAATATTTTGAAGTATTCTTTCTATTTTTAGAATTTTTAAATATAAACATGTATTTTTAATGATTTTTAAATTCAAAATAAAGCTAAAAAATTAAATATTTTATCAAAAATAATCTTTATTTTTCCCAAGTGCCAATGATCACAAGGAACTCAGAAAACCACTTTTCATAATTTTCCCAAGTGTATTTAATTTAATATAATTATTTTTGTATAAAAATACAAGGTTCCTTAGAAAATGAACTTTTATACTTGAACTTAATCAAAAAATTTTCAATTTTTTACAGTGGATAAAAATGATTTATATGAACAATGTCGGATTACTTTTGTCAATTTTGGATAGGTATTTAATTTACAAAAATTAACATAATATATTTACATTTAATTAAATATAGAAATTTACATGATAATTCAATACATCATGATATTTTTCCTAAACTTCTCTAACCACAGGAAACCTACTAAAATTATTCCCATAATTTTCCAAATGATATTTTGATTTATATAATTAAAATAAGCCAAATGGCCACCCTAGCTTGAAAATTAGGGCTAGAAGCATAGAGATGTCCTCTGAGCTTGAAAAAATCAAAGGACATAGTCTCTATCATTAAGAACAAACAATCAAAATTTTAATTCATGGTGAACAATGTTTTCTCATAATGAAATAAAATACTCTAGAGGGTATTTAATTAATTAAAAATTAAGGAATAAGAAAATAATTTTTTTTTGTCCATTTATTCTCCTCTGTTCATTGAGCAAGAGGGTATTTTGGTTTTTTTTTTATGAATTTTCTAGAGAAAGATATGGATTTTAGTAGCTTAGGCATTTAAAATAATTCAGAAAATCCATATTTTTCTACTTATCCTACGCGGCGCTGATACACCAAAAATATATGTATTTTAAATCCATATTTTATACTCATTTTTGGTGATATTGTGCTTTAATGAAATATATTTTTATTTTTTCTTCCAGGTTGTTGATTTTCAGGACTTGAAGCAAAAAGGAAGCAAAAAAGATGGAATTTGGGAATTTGGAGTTAAAGTGGAGTTTTTGAAGAAATACTCAGCGCATACAGTGCCAGAAGCAGCATCGACAGCTTAAACTTATTGAACGACTGATGGATTTTGCTCAGCACTAACAACGCCAGAAGCAACACCGATGGTGCCATTTGACAGAGAGCAGCGAAAAACAATTTACGGGACAGTGGTGCCGACGGCGCCATAATGGGCTTCGACGGTGCCAATGTCGGTTCAGACCTTATTTCTAAGAGATTCGACAAATTTGGATGTTTTTGAAGGGATATTGGATGCACCTATTGGAGAATCAACTTTAGGCTCTATTTGGAGCCAAATCTAAAAAGGCTCTCCTCTTCATTCTGACTTGCTCATTTTTGCCACTCCTCGCCTTCATACACTTTTTCCATCTTTATTCCACCACCATTCAGGAGTCTATTAGTGATTTATCTTTAAGAGTTTAGAGCTTTATGGTGAGATTAAGTGTGAATTCCTCTCTAAGAGTGTTGGAGAAGGAGAAAAGTGAGAGATTTCTTCTTCCTACATTTCCTAGGAGAGGCTACTAGGGATTTGCTTTGAGAAAGTTTCAGATAAGTATTGTTTGTTTATTTTAGCATTGTATGAACTTTATTTTATATATGAAATTTGTGTTTTTTTTGTATCTTTCTCATGAAGTCTCAGTACTTTACTTTATCTTTCTTCCTGCTTTAAGATACGGTGAAATGAAGAGGTAATATGAATGTGCTAATATTAAAATATAAAATAAATTGTGATGATTTTTCAACTCCGAACTTATTTTACCTTTCGATCTGGCCAATTGAATTGTTAAAATGTGTTATGAAACATGTAATCCGGGAAATGGATTATGAGTTCTACAACAGAGTGAGAATCACATTTGATTCCATGAAGGAGTATTTTGTTCTTGGAATTAAGTGCAAATAAATAAGGAAATTGGAGATTTTTTTGTGACAAACTAAAATCCTCAATTCGATCTTAGTGTTTAAAAACTATAGTGACAGCTAGCCTACAGGTGAAGGGATGTGGGAGCTCTGGAGTTGGAGCCAATGTCCTTGTAGCTTAACCACGGATTTAGGGACTAAACTTGGGATTAGCTAATGATTTTCCATAACACTTTATCAGGGTAGAGAATTAAAATAGCTCCTATTTGGCACAATACATATTAAAACTTTTTATCTCATCTCATTTTACCAAAATCTCATTGTAGTGAGAAAGATACTTTTTCACATAAGAAATCTTCATCACATTAAGATAGTTTAGTAGTTTAATAGTTATTTTTTAAACTTTGTATTTCAGTTTTGCTAGTAGTAAAATAATTTAGTTTTTTATTGCATCTTACACATTCAAAATTAGCGATAGTAATTTTGTTTGATTTCTATGAATTTCCTAGTTAATTTATCATTTCAATTTTATACCTTCCCCTTGGGATCGATACTCGGGGCTTAAATAGAAATTCCTTTATTACTTGATAACAATTTGTATACTTGCATAAAATCCCAACATTAATTGCTTAAATTTCTTAATTATAAATATTGCATCAAGCTTTTGGCCCTATTACATAGAGGAGTCAAACTTGTATAAATTTTACACAATTATATTTTACCGGGATCAGGCTCCAACTTAACCTACGACAGCTTCGAACTCACACGTAGAGAGCTCCAATTCATTGTTGCCATCCACCTCAACTGCCACACAGCCCACGGTTCACGTATGAAGAGTCTGTTTAGCTTGATCTCCTCCTTTGATGAAATAAATGTGTGATTGAATAGCTCTCCGTTATCATCCCCAAGTGACCTATCCTTTAAGTTGTTCACACTAAAATCTTAAGATCTTCATCTTGGCTCAACCAACTCACATGGGGTTTATTTCTAAACCTTCATCTATGCAAGATGAAATTATCTATATAGTTAATCAAGTATGAATTTGAGCCATTACACTTGGAGAGTTAAAATAAGCTCGGGTTAGGTTAGAGTTCAATACCTTTGTCTGAAAGGCTAGGCCTCAATCAGATGGTTGTGGTAGCTTTGGTTGAGTCCAAAAAGTTTTCAGATGAAGTCTTGTGCCTTAGTGAATCAACTAGATATGTTTTTCATCAAACTTGATTTTAGGTGTTGGTCTAGAGCTAGGTTGGAGGTTGTTTGAGAGGGGATTTTTGTGGGGGATCAACTCCTCTCACTGTGGGGATAGTGTGTGCATAATTAATTGAAGTTTGGTGTACTGTGGTGGAGTGGAGAGATTTATCCTGGTCTTAGGCCAAATTTCAGAGAAGAAATTGGCTCTGTGGAGTGGCTATGAGTGGTTAAGAGCAAGAGAATTGCACTTGGGATATTTTGGAGAGGCTTTGGTGAGATTTTGGCAAAGTTTCCCCAAGGTTTCAAGCACTCTCTTCCTTGTCCAGGGAGAGGTGAATTTAAAGCCATGGCTACCTGGTGGAGCTCAAGGCTGGGAGTTGGGTGCTAAAGCATGCTGAGGTGGAGGGAAGAAAGGTTCAAGCGTCCAATTAGAGTGAGCCAAGTCAGGGGGGTTTAATTTTGGGTTTTGGACAATGGGGGCACCTTTAGGTTGGCTTTTTTCGATGGATGAGGTTGTGTCTAGCTAGGGTATGGTCACTTCTTGGCTCAGGGAGGCCATAGGGTGCTTAATGATGATTAACACTAAATGGTATGACATGTTGGCAAAGATATTTTGGCTTAGGCCCAAAAATGGGATGAAATCCCAAAATTTAGGAAACCATTGGTCCATAGCACAACTTATCTAGTTTAGGTGGGTCTAGGCTGGTCACTAGGGTGTACTTGGTGGTTTTGGTGTCATCAATTTGGTGACTTTGGCATGGTTAAGTCAATTTTAGTGAAGGGGTTCAATTTGGCTCAAAATGACTAGAAGTTTAGTTTGGGTTAAGCTAGTGTTGACCTCACTTTTGGTTGAGGTCTAGAAACTTCTTTAGTAGCCTAGGTCTAGCCATAGGACTTTCCTATTGACTA
>NW_018220650.1:168606-168829 GCF_001263595.1 Phalaenopsis equestris
CAATTTTCGATATTAATTAACTCATTTGATGATTTGAAATCAAAAATGGGCTTAATTGGTAGAAACCCACTTCACTTTGCCAAATTATAAGATAGATGAATAATTCCTATAATTATCAAAATTTTGGAAACTTCATTAGCATAAAATGACTTTTGAATTTAGGGGAATAACTTTGGAAATCAATGATTTCACACCCTTGTTTGATAATCAAAAGGATGTTTAA
>NW_018220650.1:170481-171613 GCF_001263595.1 Phalaenopsis equestris
CGATGACCGACAGCTTCTTACGGGCAAACCCCACACCAAAAATAGTGCCGACAGCTTCTGGCGACTCCACTGGGGAAAAGCTTCTCTCTCCATTTAAGTCAAGAAAAATATATCTGCATACATCGGTAATGCATTTATGTCCCTCATGAATCAAGTTTACCTTTTTTTCATTGGCATACTGAACCCATTTCTGTCTTGGGAAAGTACGGTCAACTCTTTTGACCTTCAGGATCATCTGTTCATTCAGGATCATCTGTTCAACTATCTTTGGACAGAGTGATTCGGAAGAACATTAAGGACATTCCAATTTTTATATGGGGTCGGACCCCCAATAAGTGTGTAGGTGGACTAGTTCTACCTGGGCGTTGTGTAAAGTGGGTCCCGCACTGGGTCCTAAAACATTTTAATTTTGCAAATTAGACCAAATTGCGTCATACTATGCAAATTTTGGAAATTTTGATCAAATCTTTTTGAAAATTTTGAAATTTTCATTAACCTGGTCTTTCGACTTTCCCTTTATTAGCTTTAGTGTCTGCGCTAAAACTACAACACTTTGGCCATATAACTAACCCTAGCACTTTCTTTTGCAAAGTTGCTGCAATGACCTACCCAACGCTAACATTCACTTGCAACCTGCCAACAAGTTGCGAGGCCCGCAACGTTGCTACTACCATTAAGTTCTGAATAGGATTTGAAGATCTCCAGGTCACCCTTGGGAAGGCTCCTTTTGTTGTTGTGAAAGTTGCTGCTCCAGAAGTACAAGAGCCAGCTGCTGAATTCAACTTGAACTCCCTTGATGACTTTTCTGTTCACAAGAAAATCAAGACCTCTGCTACTGTCACCATAACACCAACAAAGACAGTTGTCCCCGCTACTAAGGGAAAAAAAACCATGATAATAGAGAATCCGACTGAAGGGTTAGATGCCTTACCTTCAACTTTTGAAATCGGATCAAGTTCGAAGACTATACCATTGACCCAGTCTCAGAGAAGAAACCGCAATAGGAAAGCCCGAAAAGCAACTAAAATTCAGATCCCTGAGAAAATACCTACTGAAGAGAAACCTCATCAGAAGGAAGAAGAATTATCAGAAATCTACCCACTGCTGAGAAAAGGCAAATATTATCCTCTTA
>NW_018220650.1:171808-175919 GCF_001263595.1 Phalaenopsis equestris
TTCAACAATTGGCGGTCAAAGAAGGTTGTTCAATCTATGAGTTACTCAAATGAATGGGACACATAGTATCCCCTCAAATGAAAGAAGAGATTCTGAGGGATGTTGAATTCAAACAAAATACATCTGCTCATATTTCTGTTTGGTCCTGTTTGGGAAATAGATTTGATACTACAAAACATCGACCCATAAAATCAAGATTGGGTCCAGGAATTTCACAAAAATATTTATCTAACACTGTATATGGTATACACAAAGAGGAGCATACTCCTTCTCAACATGATAATTCTTCTGCTAGGACACCTTGTCCTGAAACTTCATGGATATCCATGTTGTTGAAACAAGAGCTTCTGCATCCTCACGAGATGAAAATGTCATTGAAGAAATGCAAAGAGCCCTTCTTCAAAAAGATGAACTTGTCAGTTCATGGGAGAAAAAGATAGAAGAAATGACCGCCGCTATGACTGCTATGGCCGTAAACCAGGGTTAGTTACAAACACCGCAGTCAGCATCTCCAGATGTCAATCAACCAGCGGTTGTACACATTACAAAAGTAAGAAGAGAAGTAACATCAGCCAACAAAGAAGATCAACCAAGAAAAGATTCTACATCAACAACAATACCTGAAAAAGATTTCAAACAAATGGTTGAACAAGTTCGTGACGCCTTAGTACAATCTAAAGGAGGTGCATTAATTCTAAAGGTTGACTATTCTTAAGAAACTAAAAAAGGAACCCTCACCTTTAGAAACTCTAAACTCTTATATGCTCAACTTGAAGTTCCATATACTGGTCCAAACCTCTAGCACTTAGTATGTGGGGACACTATAGAGGAAGCTCAAACAGAGTCCCCATAGGACTGGCCTTAAGGTTGACCCTAAGTGTTGTTCTGAAGCTAGTCACTCACTTGTACCCACTTTCACTCACAACCCTAAAACCAAGATTTTTTGACTTTGATCTCTTGATCTTTCGGGAAAATTAAGTAGATAGTCCCTTAGACCAACTAGCCCTAGGCTAGAATTGAGCTAAGATACCCTCAAATTTGCCAAAATTACAAAAATATCCTTGGTAGCCCAAATATTTCCAAAACCCTCAAAATCATTTCAAATGTCCCTAAAACAAATTTGTACCCTTTAATTGAACTCAATTTGATCAATTTCACCAACTTTGACCAAAAACCCAAATTGCTCTTAAAGGCTCAATTTCCCCAAATTCACCTCAAATCCCCATCAATTTTGCCTTAATTCTCCCCAATTTCAATTCTAAACTCAAATTCATCTTTCATAAGATCAATTAAAACCAAATCCAAGCCTAGTTGACCCATGCTTTGAGCTTAATTTTAATCCAAATTAAACCCCCAATTTTGACCCTATGACTTAATATCACCTAATTAAACCATATGATCCACTCAATTGCCCCAATTTGAATCCTAAATTCTTCCTATCAATCGTACAAATCAAATTGGTCCATCAATTGGCCTTGTTCAAGCCTCAATTTCACTCAATTTCAACCCATATTTAAAATCCCCCAAATTTGCTCCAAATTGGCTGTCTGCAAATTCCACGAAATTGAATTTTCTAACCCCAAAACTGATAGCCAATTTTTGTTGAAACTCTTTATGACATTCCTCAAGCCCATATTGAACCATCAATTTGGACCTAACTCAACCTTAGACTAACTTATACCCAAGTCTAACCCAACACCCCCAAATTGACCAAATGCCAAAAATTCTCCAAATTGAGCCTCCAAACTAATTTAAAATCACTAATCTTTTCTAAACTCCTCATTACAGTCATCTACACCAAATTGATGAATCAATTGGGCTCAATGTCATGGCTAAACTAAACTAAACCCAACTTCTACCCAGTTTGACCCAAATTAAACCCCTTCACCAAAATTGACTTAGTCATGCCAATGTCACAAAATTAATGTCACCACAACCACCATTTGGACTCTGTTGAATAGCCTAAATAGAACTAAACCACCTAAGTGAGCTATGGACCAAAAGTTCCTTGATTTAAGGGATTTTAAACATATTTGGGCCTTATCTGAAAATACTTTGCCATCATCACTTGCCATTGGGAGTAAATCATAATGAACTCTCTCCTGACCATCCTGAGCCAAGAAGTGACTAAACCCTTGCCAGCCACCTCCTCAACTACCAGAAATAGCCACCCAAAAGAGCCCCCATTGGCCAAAACACAAAATTAAACCCACCTGAGCAGACCAAGTCTGATTGGTCATTAGAGCTATTCATCCCTCCACCTAAGGATCAATTTGCACCCACCAAATGACCTAGGTGGCCAGCCGAAGCCTTACTATTTAGTCATCCCCCTTCATCGTCAAAGGAGAGATAACCAAAATCCTAAGGTAAACTCTGCCAAAATCTCACCAGAGACTCTCCAAGCATTTCTAAGCTTGTTGACCTCATTTTTGGTTGAGGTTTAGTTTTTCCTCTTTAGTAGCCTAAGGTCTAGCGATAGGATTTTCCTATTGAATATTCTTAGAAAATTAGACATGGAACCCTCACCATTAGAAATTCTACCCTCTTCTTTACTCAGCTTGAAGTTTCAGATGTTGGTCTCAACCTCTAAATACTTATTAGGTGGGGTCACTATGGGGGAAGCTCAAGATGAGTCACCCTTAGGATTGCTGGACCTAAGTGTTGACCTTGGGCGTTGGTCTGGAGCTAAGGCACTCACTACACTCACTACACTCATCTACACTCACAATAACTCACAACCCTAAACTCAAATTTCTAGCCTAGATCCCTTGATTTTTTGGGATACTCATGTAGATGGTCCCCTAAACTTACTAGCCCTAGGGCTATGGTTTACCTAAGACCACTATGTAGAAGACCCAAAATAGGGTTTCCATTAGTCCATGGATTGTTAGTGATGGTTGGTACCTCAAATCTACCAAAATACCCATCTTGGTATTTTTTCCCTTAAACACCCCAAATTACCAAAATACCCCTCCATAGCTCAAAATCCCAAAAATTCAAAAAATTCTTAGAAAACCCCAATAAATCCCAAATATTTCCAACCCCAATAAATCCCAAATACCCCAATAAATCCCAAATATTTCCAATTTCATTTTTCTTAACTACCATAAGACCCAATTGGACCATCTTTATCAAAAAATCCCCAAATTTACCTTTAAAGACCCAAATTTCCTCAAATTCAACCCAAATGTCCATCAATTTGATCTTAATTGACCCCAATTCCAATACTAAACTCAAATTTACTTTTGATATTACCAAAATAAACCAAATCCAAGCTCAATTAGTCTATGATTTGAGCCCAATTTTGATTTGGGTCAAAACCCCAATTTTGACCATATGACCTAATCTTACCAAATTGAACCCATAGCCTAGTCAATTGGCCCAAATTAATGTTGCAAAATCTTGATGACATTCCTATACATCAAAATAAACCATAAATTAGCTTTGGTGAAGTCTCAAATCCATTTGATTTTGGCCTAAATCCAAAATTTCCAAATTTAGCCCCAAATTGGCGTCCCCAAATTTCACCCAATTGATTGCCTTAACCTCCAAATTGGCATCCAATTCATGTTGAAAACTCTTCATGAGGTCCCTATTGACCATTTACGACAATGAACTTGGACTTAGCATAAGGCTAACCCAAGCTAGACCCAAGCCTAGCCCAACATGACCAAATTGATTAAAGTTCAAAAATTCACTCAAATTGACCCTTCAATTGAGATCAAAAAAACTTCAATCCTTCACCAAAGTTGTTCCTTATGATCATCTACAATAAATGAAATAATTAATTGGGCCAATTGACATGGCTAACCTAGCCCGAACCTAAGTTTTGGTCATTTGCACCCACTTGGACCCATGCACTAAATGTTATCTAACCACCCTAAAGTCACCAAATTAACTCCACCATAGCCATCAGTTGGACTTAGTGACCAGTCCAAATACCATGAAACCACCTAAATCAAGCCATGGACCAAAGATCCCCCAAATTAAGGGATCTTATTTCCAAAAATGCACATGCTTAAGATATCTTTGCCAAATCAAAACACATTTGCATTAAATTGTTGTGATGGATTCCTCTGGGTTCCCTGAGCTCCTAGCCACCTACCCCTGG
>NW_018220650.1:175935-176849 GCF_001263595.1 Phalaenopsis equestris
CGCTTACCCTAGTGGCCGAAACAGCCCAAAATCAAGAGCCATTCCCATGGCACCTCACCCAAATAAAACCTAGAGGCCATCTTATCCAAATCAAATTGAAGAGCTCCTCGGCCCTCCACCTAAGAACCACAATGCACCCAAACTTTTGTTTTGAGAGCCACCCCAAGGCCATTTTTATTAAAATTCACCTCCCATGGCCATGGGAGGTGTGCTGAAATTTTCCTAGAGAGGCCTCTCCAAACTCCACATAGAGCTTCCCTAAGAACCCCTCAGTGCACCCCTCAGTGCATTCCCCGCACAAAATTTCCTTAAGATCCCCTCAGTGCATTCCAACCATTTTCCCTCACCCATCAATTTTAAGGGAGCTCAATTTTAAGCTTGAAACCTTACCGAAAACCAGGACAGAACCTAATAAACTTCCACAGTTCATCAAACTCAAATTAACTTCACCCACATCTTCACAAGAGTGAAAGAGGCTGGAGTTAAAGTGGCCAAAGCCCCATCTACTCCCCCTCCACAGAGCCTCTATCATAGTTCTAGACCAACACTCAAATTTGGCCATGATCGAATTCATACCTAGGCTTTACACCAAACCTTACAGCAAGACCAGAGACTCAATCTTTGGCCTCCTTGGCCCCAAAGAATGTGCCAAGCACCTTTGATTGAATTCTTTCTTCTCAAAGCAAAGGTATAAAACTTCTCTTCCTCTCGAGCTCATTTCGGTTCTCCATTTAATTAGGCTTAATTTAATTGCATGATTAATGTATGGATATGTTCATCTCATTTAAACGAGTCCATAGGATCAAACCCGAGGTAATTTTGTTGAGTCTAGGCTGAGATCTTCGGGTTTTAGTGTTGACGGTCACGGGATCATTCTATCAAGGACGATGACGGGGAGCCGTCTGATCAAGCGT
>NW_018220650.1:176967-179789 GCF_001263595.1 Phalaenopsis equestris
GCTGTTTAAATAGATAAATAGGGCTTTTTTTATTTATTTAAATACCCTTAACTTAGAAAATTCATAACTTTGTGTAGAAAAATCACAAAAATAAAATAAAAACACCCACTTGCTCAGTGAATAAAGGAGAACAATGTGAAATAATTTTCACGACCATATTATGCTGATTTTATTTTTAATTAATTAAATACTAATTTAAATCATTTGATTCTCTATGCATATTGATACATCACCTTGGCTTGAAATTTAAGCATGTTGTAGCCTCTACTAAGGGTAACATCCTCTGATTTTTCTAAAGTCAGAAGAGGTTCTTATTCAAAGATCCATATTTTTCAAGTTATTCCATATTATTTTGGCCAGCCTAGTGGCCAGAAATGCCCAAAATTGAGAGCCACCTTCATGGCACCTCACCCAAATCAAACCTAGAGGCCAGCTCAGCCAAACCAATTGATAGAGCTCCTCTGTTCTCCACCTAAGCACCACAATGCACCCAAGCTTATGCCCTGAGAGCCATCCCCATGGCAATTTTTCTAAAAACTCACCTCCACGGTCATGGGAGGGGTGCTCAAATTTCCTTAGTGAGGCCTCGTCCACATAGAGCTTACCTAAGATCCCCTTAGTGCATTCCGACAATTTTCCCTCACCCATTCCCATTGTCGGAGCTCAATTTTAAGCCTGAAACCTTGCCGGAAAGCAGGATAGAACCCAATACACCTCCACAGTTCATCAAACTCAAATTAACTTCACCCACACCTTCACAAGAGTGAAAGAGGTTAAAGCCCCATCAAATCCCTCTCCCACAGAGCCTCAATCATAGTTCTAGACCAACACCCAAATTTGGCCGTGATCGAATTCATACCTAAGCCTTACACCAAGACCAGGGACTCAACGAACGTGTTGAGCACCTCTGATTGAAGCTTCCCTTCTCAGAGCAAAGGTATAGAACTTCTCCTCCTCCTGAGCCTAATTTGATTCTCCATTTACTTTGGCTTGATTTCATGACGCATTTACTATATAGATGTGTTTGTCATACATATACGAGCATTTTAAAAAAAATCTCACTTAATTTGGTTGAGAAATGAGAGAGATTTGAGTCTAGGGTGAGATCTTAGGGTTTTAGTGTGGACGGTCACGGGATCATTCTATCGAGGATGATGACGGGGAGCCGTTTGATCAAGCGTGTATCAAATGGATGAGGGAGATCAAGCCGGATAGTGCTTCAGGACATAAACAATGGGCCAAGTCAGCAAGTTGCGTGGACGGCTGCGTCCAACCAGAGCGCGCCACACATGCATTCGGAGCCGTCGTAGGTTGACGTGGCACGCGTTGTTTAAATAGATAAATAGGGCGTTTTCTTATTTATTTAAATACCCTAAACTTAGAAAATTCATAACTTTGTGTAGAAAAATTACGAAAATAAAATAAAAATACCCTCTTGCCTAGTAAACAGAAGAGAAAAATGTGAAATAAATTTCAAGACCATATTATGCATTTTTTATTTTTAACTATATAAAGACTGATTTAAATCCTTTGATTCCCCATGCATATTGATACATCACCTTGGCTTGAAATTTAAGCATGTTGTAGCCTCTACTAAGGGTAACATCCTCTGATTTTTCTAAAGTCAGAAGAGGTTCTTATTCAAAGATCCATATTTTTCAAGTTATTCCATATTATTTCTTCAAAATAATCATGGAAATTAGCATATTGATTAGAAAATCCTAAGAAATTTTTGGAAGGTCCACCATGACAAGAGAAACCTTTGGAAATAATTTCATGGGTCAAGTCGTTTAAAATGCACTTAAATTTTGTAAATACTAAATCACTAAGATAATTAACTTTAGAAAATTATAAACATTTAAATGATTTGATTTTTGATCTCCACTGTGGTTTATGATCCAGAGAACTCATCATAAAAATTTCAAAATATTTTGAGTTCATTTGACAACTGAAACTGATTTTTAAAGATAAATGCCACACTTGGTATTTAAATGATTTTTAAAAATCAAAATATAACTCAAAAAATTATGAAACTTAGTTTTTTGAGTTCTCTGTAATTAGGGCCATTTTATAAAAATAAAATAATATTTAAAATAAAAACTTGATTTTTAGCCTATTATAAATATTTAAATAATTAAAAATTTATAAAAATCACAAAGATAATAAAACTCATGAAAATGTTCTGAATTACTTCCTAATAACTTGGGAACAATTAGAATCTTTTTCCTGATTGCCTAAATAAAGATATTGAATTTGAAAGCTTAAAAGTAATTTTGAAAGCTTAAAAGTTGAATTTGAAAGCTTAAAAGTAATTTTAAAAAGGCTAAAAATGAGCTTACACTAAAATAATCCCAATAAATCAAAGAAAAATTAGAAAAATATTAAATTTGCTTCTCTGAGTTCTCTGACCTTAGAAAGATTTTTAAAAATAGAAAACTTAATTTTCACCTTTAAAAATATTTTATTTCTATTAAATAACCCAAAATTTAAAATAATTCTAATAAATCACAGAGAATTCAAAATATTATGAAATTTGATAGAAAGGCTTATCTGGTCTAGGTCTACCTTCAAAAAAAATTTTGAAGGGATTAGAATTTACCTTGGTCAAGTTAAGAATTTTCTTTGAAAAATCCTATTTTTGCATGAAAATAATTATATAAATTAAATTAAAAGTCAAACTATTATAAAAAGTGTTTTTTTTAGTTCCTTGTGACCAGATTGTCTTAAGTAACCCATGAATGAGGTAGGATAAAAATTTCAAAGTCATTTTAATTGAGTTTGACAAAATATGAAGTTTTAGAGCCTTAGGGGCAAATGTGTAA
>NW_018220651.1:0-444 GCF_001263595.1 Phalaenopsis equestris
CGGCGAGCAAACTGTGCAGCTCCACCGTTTCGCTCTATTTGGCGCCGTTTTAGCTCCATTTTGCCCAATTTCAGTTGCGTTGTATTCCTAACAGATAGCCCTACAAATTTAGCATAAAAACAACCTTTCTTTAAAGTGTAATCTCATTCAAAAATATTCAAGAAGTTTAAAATAGATTAAGCATCGAAAGACTTATCGAAAGGTGACAGGGTAAAATTTCATTTCTTGCTCGTTTTTGCTCCAAATTGCACCATTTTTGTTTCTTTTTCTCCAAAAGTCCATATCTTGTTCCGAAAATGAAAAATATGCAAAATACATTCCTTTAAAGAGCAATATCATTAAAATTGAGCATAAAATGTATATGAAAAATCAAACATTTTTTAGGCGTGTCAAGGCCCCTAAACTTAATTGTTACTTGTCCTCAAATAACACTACAACTTTAAA
>NW_018220652.1:0-368 GCF_001263595.1 Phalaenopsis equestris
ACACACACACACACACACACACACACACGCACACTATATTCACATCCACACATACCACACACCATCACATTTAACATTACACATTATTCCTACACACACACACACACACACCAATACTAAATGAAAGCCAAAACCAATTTTCAAAATTGAATTCCTCATTTTAAAGTGAAAATCCAACAAATCCACCAAGACCACCAAATCCACCAAATCTACCAAGACCACCAAACCTGCCAAATCCACCAAGTCCACCAAGTCCAAATCCATCATTACAAATTTTTAAAAAATTCTACTAAGCCCATAATTAATTTTAAAAGCCCACTAAGACCAAGCCCACCAAAAAAATTAAAATTAACCCTAGATGAAGCCCA
>NW_018220653.1:0-816 GCF_001263595.1 Phalaenopsis equestris
TGGGTATTTTGGTAGAGTTGAGGTACCAATCATTATCAACAAGTCATGTACCAATGGAAATCCCATTTTAGGTCCTCTACATAGTGGTCTTAGCTAAACCATAGCCCTAGGGCTAGTAGGTTTAGAGGGCCATCTACATGAGTATCCCAAAAAGACCAAGGGACCTAGGCTAGAAATTTGGGTTTAAGTGAGTGCCTTAGCTCCAGACCAACACCCAGGGTTAACCTTAAGGTCCAACAGTCCTAAGGGTGACTCATTTTGAGTTTCCCCCACAGTGACCCCACCTACTAAATGCTAGAGGTTGAGACTAACATGTGGAACTTCAAGTTGAGTAAAGAAGATGGTAGAATTTCTAATGGTGAGGGTTCCATGTCTAGTTTTGTAAGAATAGTCAATAGGAAAACATTATGGCTAGACCTTAGGCTACTAAAATGAAAAAAATAAACCTCAATCAAAAGTGAGGTCAACAAATGGACCCCCAATAGGTGTGGTGTGCTGGGCAAGCACACCGCGCATATTGGCGTTGACCGATGAGATCAACGAAAGCCAATACAACTTCTAAGTCAACAGACCTGAAAATATGTGTAGGGTCATTTGTGTGATTTGTTTCCGCTGGGGAATTAGCAGGTATGTGTTTCATCAAGTCGAGAAGTAGGGACTCTCGCTGGGGATTGGAGAGTGGACTTTGAGTTATGAAATTTCAAAGATTTCCAAAAGATGGGAGTCAAAACGTAAGTGTTGACCCCGAGGTGGGAATTAAAATTCAGATATCAACTCAAAAAGAGAGAGAGAGAGAGTCGGAGTGTAAGGTCAGAC
>NW_018220653.1:1102-2889 GCF_001263595.1 Phalaenopsis equestris
ACCTCGAATGTAATGAATCAGAAATGTAGAACTGATTTGGAAATGAGAATTGAAATTTTGGTCAATTCTCAAAGGAGGGTGTCAGAATGTAAGGACCGACCTCGAATATAATGAATCAGAAATGTAGGACTAATTCGAAAATGAGAATTGAAATGTAGGTCAATCATCAAAAGAGGGTGTCAGAATGTAAGGTCCTACCTTGAATGTAATGAATCAGAAATGTAGGACTGATTCAGAAGTGAGAATTGAAATATAGGTCAATTCTCAAAAGAGGGCGTCAAAATGTAAGGACCGACCTCGTATGTAATGAATCAGAAATGTAGGCCTGATTCGAAAATAAGAATTGAAATGTAGGTCAAATCTCAAAGGAGGGTGTGAGAATGTAATGACCGACCTCGAATGTAATGAATCAGATATGTCAGACTGAATAAAAAATGAGAATTGAAATGTAGGTCAATTCTCAAAAGAAGGTGTCGGAATGTAAAGTCCTACCTTGAATGTAATGAATAAAAAATGTAGGACTGATTCAAAAATGAGAATTGAAATGTTGGTCAATTCTCAAAAGAGGGTGTCAAATGTAGATATCAATTTGAAGATGTGAGAATTGAAATTTAGGTACTTATTCGAAGATGTAAGGATTGAAATTTAAAAAGAGCTTGTGGTGTTAAATTTGCAGTAGTGTGTCATGTGGAAAGGTTGATTTTGTTGAAAAATATTTGTAGAGCTTTGTGGAGTTTTGTGCAGAATGCAAAATTCTGCAGGGATGTGAAGAGAGTTGATGTAGATGGTGTATCGTGTGGAAAGGCTGATTTTGTAGAAGATTTGTAGAGCTTTGTGTGGTTTTGTGCAGAATGTAAATTCTACGATGATGTGAAGAGAGTTAAGGAGAGTTAAAGTAGATAATGATGGTTGTGTTGCGCGCACAAAGAGTAGGAAATTTCGAAAACAAAAGAATCTACTCAACAGGTTTATTTTATTTTCTTGTTGTTTTTATCACAATTTAATTTTTCAAAATGCATTTTTAAAGTTTTAATTTTAATAGGTTGATTTGAAAAGAAATTTGTGAAAAGAAATTTGTTTTGTTTTTGAAAAGAAATTTGTTTTGTTATTCACTCATTTATGATTATTTTTCGTTTGTGTTTTGTTTATTTTTGAAGATTTGTTGTTTCATTCTTTGTTCATTGAAATTCTGAACCATCGCATGGTTCGCGGCTTTCATCTATCGCACAAAAGGGCAATTGACAAAAAGGCACAATTTGAGAGAAATTTTTATTAATCTGCTTCAATAAAGATGCTATAGATCAAACATAAGCTAATGCCTCAAAAAGGTACATCATGTAACCTATGCTGAAATACATTGAGAATTATCTCACGCTATGAGTACATCATAGACTGAATACATCAGATACATGTCATGCTGTTAAAAAAAAGTAAGTGAACCCTCTGTGCCTGGTATATTGAGCTCCTGATCAAGCAGACATTCCAAGTCATGCTCCAGGATAAGAGTTCCCTTCGCATGTACTTAGAGGTACAAACTTCTCATAGCTCGTAAGGAAACAACTCCTCTAATTCTGGGTCCTACTGGAATCCATATGGTATTTTACTGTCATCCATTATGCGGAAGGTTACAGATACCCTACGGTGTTGTACTCCTGGAAGGCAGTGCTTGGCAACATCTGCACCGTTGCCCTTGAGAACGAGTACTGAACCGAGTGGAAGAGGAATCTCCATAGAACCTCTGAATTCACCAGGGCCGACAACATCGATTTCTTTTCCAAATAGAATAC
>NW_018220653.1:4567-5237 GCF_001263595.1 Phalaenopsis equestris
TATTTAAATTCAAAAGTAGAAAAGAGAACGTGTGAAGTTCAAAAATCTTCTCAAAATTTTCATTATATTGAGGTTAATTACAAAATTTGGGCCCGGTCATAGACATTTGGCCACATAGATAACCCTAAAATAATCAAAGTTTCAAAGTTTCAAAGTTTCAAAGCAAGAAGAGGCAAGCGGAGGTAGGCAGCATCATATTGCGTAATAGGTTTTCAGGTATCATCCATTTATCGGTAACATGGGTCTTTCACTCCGGAAGTCCACTAACTGGTAGGCTCCTCCTGTATAGTCCTCAACGACAAATGATCCCTCCCAAGTTGGCTCGAACTTCCCACCTATTTTGCAACGAGCAAGAATAGGTCTTTTGAGCACAAGTACGAGGTCACCAATTTTGAATGTCCTTGGGCGGACCAATTTATCATGGGCTTATACCATCTTTGCCTGGTAGAGCTCTAAATATTGTTGTGTTTCCAATCGTTTTCCCTCTAGACTCTCTAGTTCTTTAAGTCTGAGTTTTGCACTTTCTTCCATTGTAAGTTGGTTGGCAACAACGACTCTGAGAGATGGTGTTTGGATTTCTAGCGGTAGCACAGCCTCGGTCCCGTACACGAGCATATAAGGTGTACACTGAGTGGGAGTCCTGAAAGTCATCCGGTAGGCCCATAAGGCT
>NW_018220653.1:5510-5740 GCF_001263595.1 Phalaenopsis equestris
TCGTTCCTGCCTCTGCCCATTTGGAGAAGTAGTCTGTAACAGCAAGTATGAACCTATCCTTTAAAAGATGGAGGGTCTATCAGACCTATTATGTCTGTGCCCCAACACTCCAATGGCCACGAGGCAACAGTTAGGTGCAGCACATTTGGAGGCTGGTGTAAGACCACCCAATGTACTTGGCATTGGTGACATCTACTGATTGTATCCATGCAATCGGACATCATTGTTGG
>NW_018220654.1:0-365 GCF_001263595.1 Phalaenopsis equestris
CCCCAAGTTGTTGCTACCTTCCCACCTCGCCCTACCACCTCGCCCTACTGAGGTTATTGTGCTTGCTATTGTTTTCCTATTTCAAGTGTTGTTGATTGTAACCCTATTTATTTTTATATAATAATATTTACTTCCCTTGTTATTGTTGGGTTTTGGATTAACTCTGGTATTAAAGGCATCCTAACACTAGTCCTACACTAGGGTTTCTAGCATCCGCTATAACCCTAACCTGCCTCCGCACACATGTCGAAACTTACCCTGGAAGAGAGAGAGTGAGAAATCCGTCGACTTCAGCAGATACTTGCAGAGATTGATGATGGGACTAAAGGGAAATTACCATCAATCTTGATAACAGAAAGTCAAAG
>NW_018220655.1:0-393 GCF_001263595.1 Phalaenopsis equestris
TCTATGCTAGGAAGTACATATCTCACAACAATTGGTCTGTGGGAAGCTCATACTTCTTGGCTAGAGATGTTCGCGTAAAGGTGTTCGCGGCCAGCGACGAAAAAGAGGAGTTCGACATTCATGAATAGAGGAGCAAGCGGATTGTGTCGCAGACAATCGAATCGCGAGAGATTCGGTGAGCAGTGAAAGCTTTGATCAACTGGATTAGCACCGCAGGTTGTGCGGTTCGGCGAGACGGAGGAGGAATTGTCCGTGAAGGAGCAGAGGAAGGCGGGTCGTTCGGTCTGCGAAGTGGCAGATCTCGCGAAGGAGGACGATTTCCGCGACAGCTAGCACACACCGCGACAACTCTCGGAATTCAGAAGGTGCTCAGCGAGACGAACTTCAGAAGAT
>NW_018220655.1:1196-1605 GCF_001263595.1 Phalaenopsis equestris
AAGGAAGGGCAGAAGTCAGTCTTCTAAGAGATCTAACAAGTGTTACCACTGCCACAAGGAAGGTCACTTTAGAAGGAACTGTCCGGATAGAAAGAAAAGTTTTCAGGAGAAGCCCAGAGATTCTGGAGAGGCAAGCGTAGCCTCAGATGGCTATGATTCAGCTGAAGCTCTGGCGATCACAGAATCTGAATCTAGCAGGGAGTGGATCCTTGACTCAGGGTGCTCCTTCCACATGTGTCCTAACAAATACTGGTTCGAGTCTCTGCAGCTGGAGAACGGTGGGTCTGTTTTACTTGGTGATAATAAAGCTTGCAGGGTAGTCGGCAGCGAAACAATCAGAATCAAGATTTTCGATGGAGCTGAAAGGATACTGTAGCACGTCAGGTATGTCCCGGAACTCAAAAGAAAT
>NW_018220656.1:0-6265 GCF_001263595.1 Phalaenopsis equestris
AGGAGAGAGAGAAAGAAGCTGGAGAGAGGGAAGGGTAGATAAAGAAGGTGAAAGAGGAGAAGAGAGAAAAGAGAAATAGAGAGAGAGGAGAGAGTAAGAGAGAGTGAGGAGAAAGGAGGGAGGAGAGAAGTAGGGAAGGTGGGGGAGGTGGGCAAGAGTTAGATAGAGAGAGAGGGAGACAGAGAAAGAAAAGAGGAATCATGAGAATAGAGAAAGAGCATGCATGAGATACTAAAATATACTAAAATACAGAGAGAGTTGAAGGAGGGAGAGATAGATAGCAAGAGAGAGCGAGAAGAGAAAGTGGAGAAAGTAGAGAAAGTGAGAGAAGAAGAGTGACATAGGAGAGATAGAAATAGCAAAGAGATAGAGAAAAGAATAGAGAATGAGCAAGTGAGAGAGCTTGAAAGAGGAGAGAAAAAAGAGACTAAAACAAAGAGAAAGGGAGTAAGGAAGGGGAGAGGGATAGAATATTGCTAGAGAGGATGGGCAAGAGAGAGAGAAGAGATAGGGTGAAATTAGCAGAGTGAGAGAGAGAAGAGAGAGACTGAGTATAAGGGAAGAGAAAGAGAGAATCAGAGATAATTTGGGAGAGAGCTGGAGAGTTTGAGACCGACAAAAGGATTAAATGAGAGGAAGGGAGGGAGATAAAAACTGAGAGACAATGAGGAGTAAAATAAAGAGATAGAGGGAAAAAGACTCAGAGTGAGAAATAAAGAGAGGGAGTGAGAAAGAGTAAGATAAGGAGAGTAAGAGAAGAGAGACACGGAAAGAGGCAAGGAGGGAGAGATGCTGGGAGGAGGGAGTTAGGGACAGGAGAGAGTGAATATGAGGGATAGAGCGAGGGAGAGAAAGTATTTGGTTTGTAGAGAAAGAGTGAGAGAGAGCATAAGAGAAGAGAAATGATTGAGAGAGGGAGGGAGGGAAGGAAAGTGGAGACGAGAGATATAAGGAGAAGATATAACAAGAAGAGAGAGAGAGAAGAGATACAAATAGGAGTTAAGAGAGAAGAGAGACAATCGAGTGAGTTAAAGATAGAGGCAAGCAGGGTGGATAGATAAAGAGAGCTGAGAGTAGGAGAACAGAGAGGAGAGAGGAGGATAGGGAGTGTGAGAGACCAGAGAGAGGGAGGAGAGATAGAAGAGAAGGAGAAAGAGTGAGATAGAAGGAAGAGAGTGATGGAGTGAAGAAGTGATGGAAGGGAGGGAAAGGAAGAGGGAGGGACATAAAAAGAGCGAGAAAAAGAAAGAGAAGAATGGAGAGTGAGAAAGAGAGAGAGGGTGGGAGAAGAAAGAGGAGAAGAAAGAGTGAGATTGGAGATTGAGAGAGAAGAGAGCAAGAAAAAAAAGGAGGGAAATAGAGAAAGGGAATAGGAACAAACATGTTAGATGAGAAACAAAGAGGTGGAGAATATGATAAGAGATAGTTAGTAAGAGAGAGAAAGAGAGAGAGATAAAGAGAAAAAATGAGTGATAGTATGAAATATAGGAAAAATATACAGAAATTAGAGATGAGTGAGGGACTGAAGATAGTGAGATAGAGAGAGAAATGATGCGAGAGAGAAAGTGGGAGGGAGGTAGTAGGAGAGAGAGTGGATGGGAGAGATAAAGCAAGAGAAATGGGATGAGAGATAGATAAAGAAAAATGGGGGATAGAGTGAGATTAATGTAGAGGTATGGATTGGAAGGGAGGGACGGAGAGAGCGAGGGAAGAAAATTGGTAGACAGAACAAAAGAAAGAGGGAGAGTGGGAGAGTGAGTGCATATTGAGTGAGAGTGAGGGAGCGAGAGTGCAAGATAAGGGCCTTGCAGGGGGAGAAAGAGAATATAGATAGAAATAGTCATAGAGATTCGGACAGGGAAGAAAAGAGAGCAAGAAAAATAGAACAGTGAGATAAGAAGAGAATGGGAAGAGAGGGGGAAAGAGGTAAACATTTATTGAGGCAAGGTGGAGATAGGTAGAGAAAGGTAAGAAATAAAAGAGCGAGAGGAGGTCTATATCTCTCACATTTATCACTCTCTATCTTCGCTCCTAACTTTCTTTAACTCTCTCACTAATTCTCTCTTTCTTTATGATCTCTCTCCTCTCTAGGGAAGAAAAAGCATGAGGATGATAAAGCTAGGTAGAGATAGAGAGAAAAAAAGACATGAAGTTAAATAGAGAAGATATATGGAGTGAGAGAGGAAAACATGAAGAAAGGGAGGAAGGGAGAGAGTGGGTGAGAGAGGACAGAGATGAGAGAAAGAAGAGTGAGATAGAGACGAAGAGAGTGTTGGATAAAGAGAGCAAGATAGATTAGATGAGAGAGAGATAATGAGAGAGCAAGAAAAGAGGGAGCAAGAGAATAATGAGAGTGAGATAATAGAGAGAGTAAGCTTGAACGAGAAAGAGACAAAGAGAGAGAAATGAAAGAGAAGAGGCGTAGAGAGCGAGAGAGAAGAGAAGAGGCGTAGAGAGCGAGAGAGAGAGGGGGAGAGGGAGTGAGAGAGAGAAATTAGAGAAATAGATTGAGAGGGAGCGTGAGAGTGATTTAGCACGAGAGAGAGAGAAATAGAGAAAAAGTCTTATAACAAGAGAGAGACCATGAGGGAGGGAAGGTCGGAAAGTAAGAGAAAGAGGGAGAGAGAGGAGGAGGGAGAGTGATAGAGAGCTTTCCATTTAGGGAGCAAAGTAATAGATATGGTAAGAAAGATTGCAAATGATTGTAATAGATATGGTAAGAAAGATTGCAAATGAAACAGAGGGCAACAAAGGAAATAAATAAAAGAGAGTAAGAGAGAGACAGAGAGAGGGAGGGAGGATGGGCAGGGGAGAGAGAGGGAAAGTGGATGGAAACAAAAGTAAGAGATAGGGAAGAGAGAAGGAGTGAGAGAGAGAAAGAGAGTGAGAAAGAGAGTGAAGTAAATGAATAAAAGCATTAGGGAGAGAATGAGAAAAAAGGGGAGAGAGAAACAAAGAGAAAGGATGGAGAAAGATAGAGAGGGAGGGAGAAGGAAAAAGCGAGATGCAAGTAAAGCAAGAGAAAGAAAGAGGGATGAAGAGTAAGGGAGGGTGAGAGACAAATAGAAAACAAATAAGAGAGAGTAAGAGAAGAGAGAGAGAGAGATTGATAAATAATGAATGAGATAGAGATGAAGAACATTTAAGAGAGAGAGATTGAAAGAGGGGGAGAAAGGGGTTAAGGAGCAAAGCAAGTAGGGAGGTAAGGTTGGAGGGAGAAATTAGAGGGAGAGGGAGGGAGAGCAAAAGAGGGTGGAAGAGAAAGGGACATAGAAATGGAAGAGAGATAAATGAGATATATCAAGTGTGAAAGAGATAGGCAATAGAAGGGAGAGAGATCAAGTGAGTGAGTGAGCGTGGGAGATAGTTACAGTAAAGTGAGTGAGAAAGGGGGAGAGTAAGAAATGAAGGGAGGGACATGAGAGGGTGCTTGTGAAGGATGGAGGGAGGGCTGGAAGGAAGGAGAGAGATAGAAAGAATGAAGAGACATAGAGTGAGAAAAGAGGGAGGGAGAGCAAGTGGGAGGGATGAGAACAAAGAGCAAGAAGATAGAGAAGAGTTACTTAAAAGAGAGGAGATAAAAAAACAAAGACTTAATGAGAGGGCATGTGGTTGGAGATAAAGAGAGAGCTGAGTGAGGGAGGAGAACGGAGCAAGGGGAAGAGAGAGAGAGAGACAAGAGGGAAATAAAAATGAGAGGAAAGAGAGGAAATGGAAAGAGAGGAAAAGGAAGGAAGACATGAGAGTGTGGAGGTTGTTTAAGATGGAAGGAAGGAGGGAGGGAGAAGTAATATTGGAAGACATAAATAAGTGAAAGGTAGTGAGAAGGAGAGAGGAAGAGAGATAAAGGAGATTAAGGGAGGGAGGAAGGGAGGGAGGGATGGAGAGAGAGGGAGGGAGAAAAGGTGAGTAAGAAAGAGAGAGAGTGAGAAAGTGAAAAAGGCTTAGTGAAGCAAAGAGAGTGAGAGAGTAAAGGTGAGAGAGAGAAGAGAGAGCAACTAAAGAGAATGAAGGCAAAGAGAGAAGTGAGAGACATATAGAAAGCAAGAATGAGATGAGAGAGATCATGAGAGAAAAGAAGGGAGAGGGAGAAGAGAGAGGGATTGATAGTAAGAATGAGTGAAAGAGGATGACATAGATGAGAAAGCTAGAAGAATAATATGAGGGAGAGGGACAGAAGACTACACACGACGGAGAGATAATAGAGTGCGAAAGAGACAAGGAATGACAAAAGAGGGATACAGAGAAAGGGGGAGAGAGATGGGCAATTAAAAAGAATAAGAGAAGGCGAAAGAAGAATGAAGAGTAAGTGAGAGTGAGAGACAAAGAGAGATGGACTAAGAGAGACTAAGGGAAAAAAGAGAGATAGAGTAAGAGAGAATGAGAGAGAGGAAGTGTGAGGATAAAGAGAGAAAGATTGAAAGAGGAGTAGAGAGAGATGGGGAGGGAAGAGAGAGAGGGAATGATAGCAAAGATGTTAGGAGAGAAACAAAGAGGTGGAGAATATGAGATAAGATAATGAGTAATAATGAGAGATATAGAGAGAGAATGATAGCATGAGATATAAAAGAAAGATAAAGAAAATAGAGATGAATGAGCATTGAAGAGTGAGATAGAGAGAAATGGTGAAGGAGAGAAAGAGGGAGGGTGGTAGTAGAATAGAAAGTGGATGGGAGAGATAAAAGCAAGAGATATGGGATGTGAGAGAGATAGAGAGAGAATGATAGCATGAGATATAAAAGAAGGATAAAGAAAATAGAGATGAATGAGCATTGAAGAGTGAGATAGAGAGAAATGGTGAAAGAGAGAAAGAGGGAGGGTGGTAGTAGAATAGAGAGTGGATGGGAGAGATAAAAGCAAGAGATATGGGATGAGAGAGAGATAGAGAGAGAAAGATATAAAAAAATGTGGGATGGAGTAAGATCTAGGTAGAGGTATGGATTAGGAGGGAGGGAGGGAGAGAGCGAGGGATGAAGAGTGGTAGTGAGAACAAAAGAAAGATGGAGAGTAGAAGAGTGAGGGTGGATTGAGTGAGAGTGAGGGAGCGAGAGTGCAAGATAGGGTCGTTGTGGGGGAGAAAGAGAATAAAGATAGAAAAAGTCATAGAGACTAGGACAGGGAAGAAAAGAGAGCAAGAAAAATAGAACTAGTGAGATAAAAAGTGAATGAGAAGAGATGGGGAGAGCGATAAAAATTTTTATTGAGGCAAGGGAGATGGGTAGAGAAAGGTAAGTAAAAGAAATAAAAGAGCGAGAGACAGAGATCTTTATCCATATCCAAATCTTTCTTTATTATCTCATTATGGTTTACTTTTTTTTCCTTGTTCTATGTAAAGAAGGTTGATAAAGCTAGAGAGAGAAAGAGAGAAAGAAAGACATGAAGTTAAGTAGAGAAGATGAAAGCGTGAGAGAGAAAAAGATGAAGCGAGGGAGTAAGGGAGGGAGTAAGGGAGAGAGAGTGGGTGAGAGAGAGAAAAAAGAGATGAGAGAGAGAGGGAGAGAGGGTGGGATAAAGATAGCGAGATAGAGTAAGTGAGAGAGAGAGAAAGAAAGAGAGAGCGAAAGAGTAGAGAGAGTGAGATAATAGAGAGAGTAAGCCGGAACAAGAAAAAAATAAAGAGAGAGAGAAATGAAAGATGAGAGAGTGGGGAAGAGGGTGTGAGAGAGAGATTAGAGAAGAGAAATAAATGGAGAGGTGAGATTGATTTAGCATGAGAGAAAGAAAGATAGATAAAAGAATATATAATAAGAGAGATACCATGAGGGAGGTAAGGTCGGAGAGGGAGAAAAAGAGGGAGAGAGGAGATAGAGTAAAAAAGAGGGAGAGGGAGAGTGACAGAAGAGGCAGCATGATTGTATGTGATAAGGAGGAAGATAAATAGAGGGAGAGTGAGGGAGCAAAGCAATAGTTATGGGAAGATAGATTGCAAGAGAAATAGAGGGAAAGAATGGGGATAGATAGAAAAGAGAGTAGGAGAGAGACAAGGAGAGAAAGGGAGGATGGGCAAGAGAGAGAAGGGAGAGAGAGAGGAAACAAGAGTAAGAGAGAGGGAAGAGAGAGTGAGACGGGGAAGTGAGAGAATAAAAAGGATTAGAAAGTGAATGAGAGAGCGGAGGAGAGAGAGAGAAAGAGAAATGATGGAAAAAGATAGAGAGAGGGAGGGATAAGGTAGGAGAGAGATGGAAGTAGAGCAAGAGAAAGAGAGAGGGGTTGAAGAGTAAGGGAAGGTGAGAGACAAATAGAGAAGAAGCAAGAGAGAGTAATA
>NW_018220656.1:6327-11850 GCF_001263595.1 Phalaenopsis equestris
GGGGAGAGAGAGGGGGTGAAGAGCATGAGAGTTAGGGGAAGGTGGGGAGGTTGGGGGGGTGGGAGGGAGAAGGTGGGAGAGTAGAAGAGGGCAGAAGAGAAAAGGACATAGAAATGAAAGAGAGATAAAATATATTTAGCTAGTGTAAAAGAGAGGCAATAGACGGGAGAGAGATTGAGTGAGTGAGTGTGAGAGATGGCGAGAGTAAAGTGAGTGAGAAAAGGGGGAGCAAGAAACGAACGAAGGGAGGGACATGAGTGCATGTGAGGGATAGCGGGAGGGTAGAAGACAAGGAGAGAGATAGAGAGAATGAAGGGATGTGAGTGAGAGAGGATGGAGGGAGAGGGAAAAATTTTTTTTGTGGGGGAGATGATATAATGAGAAGATAGAGCAAGACGATAGAGAAGAGATACATAAAAGAAAAGATAAAAAAAAAAGAAAGACTTAATGAGAGGGGACGAGTTTGGAGATAAAGAAAGAGGTGAGTGGGAAGGAGAGAGGTGCAAATGGGAGAGAGTGAGAGAGATAAAAGAGGAAAAGAATGAAGAGGGAAAAGAGAGAATAAGGAAGGAAGACATGAGAGTGAGCAGGTTGTTTAAGATGGAAGGAAAGAGGGAGGGAGTGAAGGAATAATGGAAGACATAAATGAGTGAAATGTAGTGAGAGATAGAGAGGAAGAGAGAGAAAATATATGAAGGGAGAGAGAAAGGGGGAGGGATGGAGAGAGAAAGAGAGGGAGGAAGAACAGGTGAGTAAGAAAGAGAGTGTGAGAATGTGAGACAGATTTAGTGAAACAAAGAGAGAGAGAAAAGGTGAGAGAGAGAAGAAAGCAAGTAAAGAAAATGAAGGCAAAGTGAGAAGTGAGAGATAGATAGAAAGGAAGAATGAGATGAGAGAGATTATGAGAGAGAAAAAGGGAGAGTGAGAAGAGAGAGAGGGAGTGATAGTAAGAATGGGTAAGAAAGCATGACATAAAAGAGAGAGCTAGAGGAATTAAATAAGGGAGAGGGATACAAGAATAAGCAAGTCAGAGAGATAGAAAAGTGTGAAAGAGACAAGAAATGACAAAAGAGAGATACAAAGAAAGGGGGAGAGAGATGGACATTAAAAAAGAGCAAGAGAAGAGAGAGAATAATGAAGAGTAAGTGAGAGTGAGAGACAAAGAGATAGAATAAGAGAGACTAAGGTAAGAAAGAGAGATAGAGCAAAAGAGGGAGAGAGAGGAAGTGCACGGATAAAGAGAGAAAGATTGAAAGAGGAAAGGAGAGAAACGGGGAGGGGGGAGGAGAGAGAGAGAAAGAATGAAGTGAGGGAGAGAGGGATGGAGGGAGGTTGATATAGAAATTTAGAGATAGTGGAAAGAGAGAGGGAGGGAGAGAAAAAGCAAGAGGGAGGGTCGGAGAAAAAGGGACAGAGATAAATAAAAGAAAGAAAAAAGGGTAGCAAGATCAAAAGAGAGAAACAATAAAGTGGGAGAGAGCGAGTGAGCATAAGTGCTAGAGAGCGGATAGAGGAAGAGTGAGAATTGCTAGAAAGATAGGAGAACAAGTGAGAGAGAATGAGGGAGAATAGTGAGAGTGTCCATCACTCTCTCTCCTTTCTCACCCTCTCTCCTTTTCTCCCTATCTACATTCCCTCTCTCTGGTCTCTCACACTCCTTATCTTTCTTGTCCTTCTCCCTGTTCTCCCTCTCTCCCCTCTCTTTATCTAACCACCCTCCCTGCTTCTATCGTAACTCACTCGATTGTCTCTCTTCTCTCCTGATTCTTATATGTATCTCTTCTCTTTCTCCTCTTACTCAATCTTCTCTTTATATATCTCTCCCTCCCTCCCTCCCTCCCTTCCTCCCTCCCTTGCTCGATCTATATCCCGTCTATCTTATGCTCTCTCTCACTCTTTCTGTCTGTCTCTCACTAGCTCCAAAATTCGTTCTCTTATTGTCCATCCCTCACTTTCAATATCTCTTGTACCTCCCTCCATCATATCTACATCTCTCCGTCCTTACCTCTCTATGTGTTTCTCTCACTATCCTCTTACTTCTCACTCTCTCTTATAGCTTCTCTGTCTTCTCATTATTCTCATTCTCACTTCCTCTTTGTCACACCCTCTCTTTCCTTCTCTCACGTTCACTCTATCTATCTTTTATCTCTCTCGTACTCTACATCTCTATCACTCTCTCCCTTTGTCTCTCTCCCTGCCTCTATATATCTCTCTTTCTCTGCCTTCTTTTTCTCCATCTCTAGCACTCTCCCTCCCTTTCTTTCTTTCTCCCCCTCTATCTTTTGGCATCAATCTCTCTTTTCTATCTCTCTCTCTCTATCTCTCTATAATACTCTACCTCCCTCTTTCATTCTCCCTCTCTCTCCCCTCTTGCTTTCTCTCTTCCTATCATATATCTTCAAAAAGAGTGAGGAAGGAAAGGGGGAGAGATTGATTGGGAGATAAACCAAGACGGTGTGAGGGATATAGAGCATGAGAATGAGAGGGAGAGTAAGGGTCCATTTGGGGCAGCTTATTTGGTGCGGTGATATTTTGAAAACACACCTGGCTTGTTTGGGTAAACTGCATTTTGGCAGCTTATGCATTTTCAAAACGCTGAAAACAACGTTTTCACACCGTACTTACCTAAGTGCGATGACAGCTTTCTGGAAGTGGGCTGGCTTTTCCAAAAAAAATAAAAATTTGTAGTAGCCACCACACTTAGCTTATCAGCAGATTCTTTTTAATCAGCTTATTAGTAGATTATTCAATAAGATACAGCTGCCCCAAACAGACCCTAGACCATAAGAGGGAAAGCGAGGGAGAAAGATGAAGAGAGAAGAGAGATAGAGTAAGAAAGAAGGAAAAGAGGGAAGGAGGGAGAGAGAAAGAGAGAGTAACATATAAGAAGATAGAGGGAGAGTAAGAGAGTACGAGAGATAGAGGAGGTCTAACAAAGGTTGAGAGATAAAGTGGTAGTGAGAATGGGAGTGACAAAGAGAGAGATAGTGTGTAGTAGAAAGGTGAAGCTTTTAAGAGAGAGCACAAAGGATGTAGAACAAAAGAAAAATAGTAAAAGAGAAAATAGAGATATTATGAGAGAAAAAGAGAAAAGGAAAGAGGTTGGAGGGAGTGATAGAAATAAAAAAGTGTGAGCTAGAGAGAAAGAAAAAATGAGAGATCAAAGTGGGAGGGAGGGTTGGAGAGTAGAGAAAGAAACAGAATAGGGATTAGGGTTTAGTCTCCCTTTCACTCCACCCCTCTTTCTCTCTATCTTTTCATTCTTTGAATCTATTTTTTTTCTCCCCTTTACTCGCTCTCACCCTCTCTCTCTCCCCAATCCCTCTCTAACACTCTCTTTCTCCTCTATCTCTCTCTTATTATCCCTCTCACTCTATATTCTCTTTCACTCTCTATCTCTCTTTATCTCTCCACATTGTAACCGTCAACACTCCCACCCCACGCCCCTCTTTCTCTCCCTCTCGATCTCCCTTTTTCTCTTTATTTAGCTCCTTTTTCTCTCACTTTCTTCTTTCAAACCTTTATTTTTCTCTCTCTCTTGCACTTTCACTCTACCTCTCCTGCTCTCTCTTCTTTCTCCTCTAACTCTCCCTCTTCTCTCCCTCTCTTTCTCATTCTCTCTTTCTCTCGATTTGCCTCTCTCTCACTCTCCCTCTATCTCTCTTTCATAGTCTCACCTCTTTATCTCTTCCTTCCTCCCTCCCCCACATGGCATATTCATCACCCATAGCCTTTCACTCTCAGACTCTTATCGCCCTCTTCCTAGCTCTCTTTCACACCTTATTGCTATATCTCTCTCCCTTTCTTCTAAACACTCTCCCTATCTCTTATCCTTTCTCTTTTTCTCATTTACTTTTACTCCATTTATTGCTCTCACTCTCTCTCTCACTTACTCTTCCTCACTCTCCCTCACTTTCTTTCATCTCTCCCACCCCTCTCGCTCGCACTCTCTACCTATTTCTCTACGTTTCAAGCCACTCTTCAACTCTTTCTCCCTCACTCAGACACACTCTATCTCCATCTCCTTATTTCTCTCTCTCCCTCCCTCAATCTCTCTTGCTTACTCTCTCTCACCCCAACACTCTTTATCCCTCTTTGACACACCCTCTCTTTTCTCTCTCTCCATACTTATCTTATTCTTTCTATCCCTTCTATCCCGCACTCTATCCTCATCCCTTTTTCTCTCGCCCTCACTCTTGTTTTATCCCTCACTCCCTTTCTCTTCCCACCATCTCTAAATTTCTATATAATCCCTATATAATCCTCCCTCCCTCCCTCCCTCACTTCATTCTGTCTCTCTTTCTCCCCTGCCCATTTGCCCATTTCTCTCCATTCCTCTTTCAATATTTCTCTCTTTATCTCTGCACTTCCTCTCTCTCACTCTCTCTCTTTTCTCTCCCTCTCTCTCTCTTACTAGACCTTTCTTTCTTCCCTTAGTATCTCTTACTCCATCTTTCTTTGTCTTTCACTCTCACTTACTCTTCATTTTTCTCTCTCTTTCTCTTGCTCTTTATTAATGTCTATCTCTCTCCCCCTTTCTGTGTATCTCTCTTTTATCATTTCTTGTCTCTTTTACACGTTGCTATCTCTCTATCTTGCTTATTCTTATATCCCTCTCCCTTATATTATTCCTCTAGCTCTTTCTTCTTTGTCATGCTCTCTTACTCATTCTTACTATCACTCCCTCTCTCTCTTCTCCCTCTCCCCATCTCCCTCTCTCTTCTCCCTCTCCCCATTTCTCTCTCATAATCTCTCTCATCTCATTCTTCCTTTCTATCTGTCTCTCACTTCTCACTTTGCCTTCATTTTATCTTCTCTCTCTCTTCTCTCTCTCTCTCCTTTGCTCTCTCTCTTTGTTTCATTAAATCTCTCGCACATTCTAACTCTCTCTTTCTTACTCACATGTTCTTCTCCCTCTCTTTCTCTCTCCATCCCTCCCTCCCTTCCTCTGGGCCTTTCATCTCCTTTCATCTCAATTTCTCTTTGTTCTCTAACTCTCTCCCCCCTTCTCTCCCTCTCTTCTTCTCTCCCTCTCTCTTTCTGCCTCTCTTTCTCTTTTCCTCTCTCCTTCCCTCCATCTATCTCTCTCTCAGTGACTGTCTCTCTCTCTCTTTCTCTCGTCTCTCTATCTTCACTGTCTCTCTCTCTTTCTCTCGTCTCTCTATCTTTCCTACCCTAATCCCTCCCTTACTCCCACACTCTCTCTGTATCTCTCTCCCTCCATCTTTCATATCCTTTGTCTCATTATCTCACTCTCCTTCCCTCCCTCTTCTTTTACCACTCTCTTGCTCTATCTCTTTCTTATCTTGTTTCTCACTCTCTGTCACTTGCTTTTCCTCTCTCACTCACCATATCTCTCTCTTTTATGCCCTCTCTCTCACTCTCTGTCTCTTTCTTCATCTCTCCCTCATTCCAACTGTCAAAACCAAACACTCCTTCTCCCTTATTTTCCTCTCTTTATCTCCTTTCCTCTCTCTATTTCTCTCTCCCTCCCATCTCTACTCTCCCTATGATCTCTCATAC
>NW_018220656.1:11860-18222 GCF_001263595.1 Phalaenopsis equestris
GCTTCTCTCTCCCTTTCCCTCTTGACCTCTTTCAATATTTCTTCTCCCTTTTTTTACTCTCTTTTTCTCTCCTTTTTTTTCCTTTTTTGCTCTATTTCTATCTTTCTTTCTCTTTCTCTTGTCTCTATACTCTTTTTCTAAGTCCATTTCTTGCACTCTCTCACTTGGCCTTCCTCAGTTGCTCTTTCTCTCTCTCATCTCTTTCACACCCCTCTCTTGCTATCTCAATCTATCTCTCTCCCTTTCTATCTCTCTCTCTCTCCTTACCTCAATCTTTCCCTCTCTCCCACTCACAGTCTCTCTGCCTCTCTCATACTCTCTCCCTCCCTCCCTCCCCAACTCACTCTCTCCCTCCCTCACTCCTTCATTTTGTCTGACCCTTCCTCTCTTTTCTTTTTCTGTACTTATCACACTCTTCCTTGTTCTCCCTCTCTTAATCTCTCTCTCTGCCTCTTTACCTCTTGTATTCTCTCTATCCTCTCTCTCTCTCTCCACCTCTCTCTCTTTATCTCTTTCACTTGCTTTCTTAATCTATCTCTCACTCTTTCTTCTATTCTTATCCTCTCTCCCTCTCTCCACCTCTCTCTCTTTATCTCTTTCACTTGCTTTCTTAATCTATCTCTCACTCTTTCTTCTATTCTTTCCTGCTGCCTCTCTTATCTCTATTAATAGTCTTCTCTCTCTTTATCTTACTTTCTTCACTCTCCCTTCCTCCTCTCACTCCCGCTCTGTGTCTCATTCTCCCTCCCTCCATCCCTTTTCACCTCTCTCTTGAGCTTATTCTCTATCACCACGCTCTAATTCTTTCTCCCTCTCCTCTTTCTATCTCTCTCTCTCCCTTTCTTTGTCCCTTTCTCTTGCTCTTACTCACTCGAGCTTTTTTCTCATTCCTTACCCCTCACTCTCACACTCTTGTGCCCTCTCCTTCCCTCCCTCCTTCCCCTTTATCTCTTCGACGTTCTCTATCACTCACTCACTCTCCCACTCTCTCGCTCAGTCTTTCATATCTCTTTTTTTGTTCATTCTTTTCTCTATCTTTCCCTCTCTCTCTCTCACTCTCTGAACTCCCTCCCTACTCTCTCATCTCTCTCCTGTCACTATATATTTACCTCCCTCTCTCTCTCTCTTTCTCGATTATTTCTCCTTTCAAAATCTCTTCTGTCTCGTGTTCCCTCCCTCTCTCTCTTACTATTACTCTCTCACTTCTATTTTCTCGATCCCCATCTTTCCTTTGTTCTTTCTCTTTGACCCTTTTTTAATCTCCAGCTTCCACTCTCTTTTAACACTATCTTGATTCTCTCCCTCTCTCATTTCACTCTTACTTTCTTTCTCTTAACCTCCTTATTTGTTTCTCTATTCCTCCCTAATTACCTCTCTCTTCACTAATCTCACCCACACACTCTCACACTTGTTCATATTTTTCCTCTCTCTCTTAAGTGTGCTCCCAACCACTCTCTCCTCCTCTCTATCATTTATTTTCTAACCATTGTTTGGCTCTCCCTCTCTCACTCTCCATATTGCTCTCTTTTTATCTCTTTCTTCCTTGCCCTCTCTTTTTTGCTCTCTTCTTTCCCCTCCATATTTCTTTGACTATATTTCTCTATATTCTCTTCTCTTCATACGCCTTGATGCCCTCCCTTTCTCTTCTATGTCTCTCAAACTCTATCAAACTCTAGTCTCTACCTTCCCCACTCCTTCAATCTCTTTCACTCAATTTCTCCATATTTTCTCCTCCCATTCTTCCTCCCTTATTCTTTTTCTTCTCTCATATTCCACTCTCACATTCTCTCCCATATCTATCATTCTCTCTCCCCTTCCATCCTCTGTCCTTCCTTACATATCTCTTTATTCTCTCCACTCTCTTCTCTCATTTATGTATCATTTCTCCTCTCTCCTTCTATCTTCTCTTTATATCTCTCACTCCCACTCATTTTCTCCTCCTCTTGCTCTCTCACTCTATCTCTCGTCTCTCTTACTCTCTCGATAACAGTCCCCCTTCGATCCTTCTTGCTCTATCTTTTTCGTGGTCTCTCCCCACCCTCTATCCTTCTTGCTCTATCTTTTTCATAGTCTCTCTCTCCCTCCCTCCCACCCTCCCTCTCACACTCCCATTCTTCTCCCTCCCTCTTTTTCTCTCACTTCTCAACCTATCTTTCTAGCGATTTTCACTCTCCCTCATCACAATCTTTAGCTCCTACGCTCACTTTCTTGCTCTCTCCCACTCTATTGTTTCTCTCTTTTAATCTTTCTACCCTTTTTTTCTATTCTTTATCTCTATCCCTATTGCTCTCACCCTAATTCTTGCTTTCTCTCTCCCTCCTTCTCATTTCCTACTATCTCTCAATTTCTATAACTCCCTCCCTCCCTCTTATTCTCACTTCATTCTGCCACTCTCTCTCCCCTCCCCATCTCTCTCCATTCCTCTTTCAATTTCTCTCTCCTTATCCTTGAAATTCCTCTCTCTCATTCCTTCTTGCTCTATCTCTCTTTCATCCCTTAGTCTCTCTTACTCCCTCTCTCCTTGCTCTCCTTGTCTCGTCTCTCACTCTCACTTAGTTTTCATTTTTCTCTTTCCTTCTCTTGCTATTTTCTAAATTCCATCTTTCTCCCCCTTTCTCTATATCTCGCTTTTTTCATTCCTTATCACTCTCACACTCTGCTATCTCTCTGTTCTATATAGACTTCTGTCCCTTTCCCTTATATTATTATTATAACTCTCTCTTCTATCACATGCTCTCTTACCCATTTTTGCAATCACTCCCTCCAATCACTCCCTCTCTCCACTCCCTCTCTCTTTCTCTCTCATGATCTCCCTCCTCTAATTCTTCCTCTCTATCTGTCTCTCACTTCTCTCTTTGCCGTTTCTCTCTTTACTTACTCTCTCCCTTTGCTCTCTCTCTCTCTTTGTTTCATTAAATCTCTCTCACTTTTACTAACTCTGTCTCAATTTCTCACATATTCTCTCTCCTTTACTCACCTTTTCTCCCTCCCTCGCTCCCTTTCTCTGGGCCTTTCATCTCCTTTCTCTCTCTTCTTCTCTCCCTCTCACTGCATTTCACTGATTTATGTCTTCCAGTATTCCTTCACTCCATCCCTCTTTCCTTCCATCTTAAGCAACCTCCTCACACTCATTTTTTCCTTCCTTATTCTCTCTTTTCTCTCATCTTTCTTTTCCTCTATTGTCTCTCTCCCTCTCTCCCCTTTGCTCCTCTCTCCTCCCTCACTCACCTCTCCCTTTATCTCCAACCTCGTCCCCTCTCATTACGTCTTTCTTTTTTTATCTTCTCTTTTATGTTTCTCTTCTTTATCTTCTTGCTCTATCTTCTCAATATATCCATCTCCCCACTCCCTCTCCCTCCCTCCTCTCTCACTCTATGTCCCTTCATTCTCTTTATCTCTCTCCTTGTCTCCACCCTCCCTCCATCCCTCACACACACTCTCTCATGTCCCTTCATTTCTTGCTCCCCCTTATCACTCACTTTACTCTCACCATCTCCCACACTCACTCCTTCACTCGATCTCTCTCCCTTCTATTGCCTTTCTCTTTCACATTTGCTAAATATCTTTTATATCTCTTTCATTTCTATGTCCCTTTCTCTTCCACCCTCTCCCTCTCCTCCCTCCATCTCCCTCTCTTCCCTCCCTCCAACTCTACCTCCCTACCTGCCTCTAACTCTCTTGCTCCTCAAGAGGGACGGAGGTGGAGAGAGTGTGAGAGAATGAGTGAACAAGAGGGACGGAGGTGGAGAGAGAGAGAAAGGGTGGGAAAGATGTATAGAGAAATCATGAGAGAGAGAGAGAATAAGAGTAATAAGAGTAAACTAGAGAGAAGAGAGGGTGAGAAAGGGAGGGGGAGAGAGCCGGATAGAGAGAGAGGGAGAGAAAAAGAAGATAGGGAGGAAAGAGGGAGAAAGAGAGAGAGAGTGAGAGAGAAAGAGAGTATTGTAAAAAGAGTGTGAGAGAGAGAGAGAGAGAGGGTACATAAATAGGGACTGAGTGGGAGGGAGAGAGGAGAGAGATTAGAAAGAAAGAGAGAATTAGTGAGAGAGTAAAAGAAAGGTAGGAGGGAAGAGATAGAAAGAGTAGTGTGGCAGAGGGATGGCGGATGGCGGAGGGATAGAGAATGAGAGAATGTGAGTGAGAGAGAAAAATGAAGCTAAGTGAGAGAGAGAATGCGGAGGGAGAAAAAGAAGAGTGAGAGGGAGAGAGAGAAGAATTGAGGTAGAATAAAGGGACAAAGATAGAGAGAAAAGATGAGAGAGTGAGGGGTACAAAGAATAAGGATGGGAATGAAGGATAAGGAGAGAGAAAAAAATGGAAAGGAGAGAAGAGATTGAAAGAATAAACGAGAGTGTGAAAGATTGAGAGAGATGATAGAGTGGAAGATAGATGGAGGGTAGAAAACGAGGAAGAGGGAGAAAGGAAGGGACGGAGAGGGCTTGAGAGAGGTAGAGAGAGGAGAGAGAGAGGGTGATAGAGAGAGACAATATGATGGAGAGCAAGAGAAAAGAGGAAGTGAGAAGAGAGATAGGTCAATAGAGAACGTGAGGGAAATAAGGAAATAGAAATAGAGAGCAAGAAAGAGATAAAGGGACAACAAAAGAGAGGGGGATAGAGGAGATTGACATAATGATTAGAGGGAGAGAGAGGACCTAATAGAGATAAAGAGATAAGATGAGAGAAAAAAAGGGAGTGATAGATAGATAAATCAAGGGAGGAAGGTAGGGAGAGATTTAGAGATAGAGGGTGAAGGGGGTATAGAGCAAGAGACAGAGTGAAAGAGAGTGGGAGAATGAGAGAGGATTTGGGAGAGGAGAGATAGAGTGAGGTTGAAACAAGGATGGAAGGAGGGAAGGAAGGAAAAGAGAGAAAGAGAGAGGGAGGGGTGGAGGGATAGATAAAGTGAGAAGTGTGGAAAAGAAAAGGATAGGAAAGCGAGAGCTAAAGAGATGGAGAGAGTTAGAGAAAAAGAGAGAGTGAGGGGGGAGAGAAGGGGAAGAGAGAAAAATGAAGAAAGGAAAGAAGAGGCGAGGGAGGAAGGGAGAATAGAGAAAGAGTGAGGAGAGGGAGACGGAGGTTGAGAAAGAAATAACATAACAAAGGAGGGAGAGAGAGCATGGGAGAGAGAAAGAAAAAGATGGGAGATAGAAAAAAGATCAAGAGAGATAGATAAAGAGAGGGATTGAGGGTGAGAGGGATGGAAGGAAAGAAGGAAAAAAGATAGTGAGAAAGGTTAGAGACAAAGCGATCGAATTAGATAGAAAAAGATATATGGAGGGATAGAGAGTGAGAAATTGATAGAGAGAGGTGGCATAGTGGGGGAGAGAGGAGGGAAAAATAAAGTTAAGAAAGAGATAGAGTGAGTATGAGATAGGTAGATAGTGGGTGAGAAAGACTTAGAGAGTACAAGCGAAAGTGGGAGAGAGAAAGTGGGATAGTGAGTCAGTGTGAGATCGTAGGAGAGAGAGGGAGGAGAGTGCGATAATAGAGATAAAATCAGAGAAAGAGAGAGCAAGATTGCGAGAGAGAAGAAATATAATATGGAGAGAGAGAGTAGAGAGAGAAAAGCTAGTTAGAAAAGAGAGGCCTTAAAAATAGATTGAGATGTAGGAAGGATGGGATTGAGGAGGAGAGAGATAGAGAAAGAAAAAAAATTGAAGAGAATGAATAGAGATATAGAGAATGAGAATGACCACATGTGAGAGGGGGAGAGACTGTGAGCAAGGAAGTGTTGAAGAGAAAGTTAGAGAGTGAGCAAGAGTGAGAGAAAGTGTCAAAGAGAGATAGAGCGCTAGAAAGAATTAGGGATAAGAATTAGGGATAAATATAGAATTAGGGATAAATATACGGCAGAGTGAGAGGGATTGGAAGAAGGCTATGGAGAGAGGGAATGTTTGTGTAAGAGAGAGACAAAATCAAAGGGATAGGAACAGATAAAGAGAGAATGAGAAAGATAGAGTGAGAGAGATAGGGTTAGTGAGATGGAGAGAGAAGAGAGAGAACAACTGAGAGATGAAAAGAGAGAGAAAAAGAATGAAGGGAAACAAAGAGTGGGAGAAGAGAGAAAAAGAGAGAGAGTGAGAGAATGAGAAAAAGAGAGAGCGAGAGGAGAGAGCGAGAGAATGAAGGGAAAAGAGAGATGGGAGAAGAGAAAAATAGAGTAAAAGAGAGAGTGTGAAGAATGGAGAGACAGAGTAGGCGAGAGAATGAAGGGAAACGGAGAATGGGGTAAGAGAAAAATAGAGTGAAAGAGAGAGTGTGAGGAAGGTAGAGAGATAGAGTAAGAGAGAGAATAGAGAGAGTGAGGGTGGGAGGGAGGGAGGATGGAAGAGAGATGAAGAGAGTGCAAGTGAGAGAGAGAG
>NW_018220656.1:18357-26135 GCF_001263595.1 Phalaenopsis equestris
AAGAGAGAAGGAGATAGAGAGGAAGTGAGAGAGAGTGAGATAGTGAAGTGAGAGGGGGAATGAGAGAGAAAGAATGGGAGAAAAAGAGAGAAAGAAAGACAAAGGGATCAGAAGAGAGAGTATAAATAGTGAGAGACATTAGGGAGTGAGAGAAAGAGAGGAAGAGTAAGAGAGATATAAGGCAGGACAAAGAGAAAGAAAGAGAGGGAGGGAGAGGGCATGTGTGTTTGAGAGAGAGAGAGGTAGAGGGAGGAAAAAGAGCAAGCAAGAGGGTGGGAGAGAAAGAAATAGAAAGGATTATGAAAGAGTGAGCGAGAGAGAAAGGAAAGTGCAAGAGAGATACATGGAAGAGAGTGGGAGAGAGAGGGAGAGAAAAAGAGAAAAAGATTGAGAATGCATGGGAGAGAGAGAGAAAGAGAGAATGATTATGAGGTATAGAAAGTGAGAGAGAGTGAGATGGAGGGAGAGAAAGATATATAAGTAGACAGAGAGGGAGAGGGAGAAAGAGGGAGAAAATGAGAGGGGGACGGAAGGAGGGAGAGAGAGAAATAGTTAGAGAGAAAGAGAGAAAACTAAAAAGAAGAGAGCGAGAGAAGAGAGGAAAGAGGGAGGAGAGAGATGGATGGCACGAGTGATGGGAAGGGGGAAGTAGGGGGAGGGATAGTGACAGAGGCAGACATAGAGAGTTGAAAGGCAGAGAGGGAGATAGTGGGAGATGGAGGGCGAGAGTTGAAATCGAAAGAGAGTGAGTGAGAGAGAGAGAGTGGGAGTGAGAGAAAGAGAAGGATGGAGATTAAGAAAGAGAGAGAAAGTGATCGAGAGATAGAATAGAGAGAATGAGAAGAAAGAGAGAGAGATGCCATGTGAGAAAAAAGAGAGATATATAGATGAGAGAGAGAGAGAGAAAGTGAGTGAGAGCAAGAAGCAGTAAGAGAGCATGAGATTGAAGATAGAGCTACATAAGTAAGAGAAGGTAGAGGGATAAATAAGAGAGTGGAGAGACAATTAAATTGAGAGATAAAATGGGAAAGGGAGGGGGAGAGAGAGAACGAGAGGGGATAAAGAGGGATAGAGGTATAGAAAGTGAGGGGGAGAGAGAAGAGAGGAATAGAAAAAGAGAGGAAGCCAAGGATGGAGAGAAGAAGAGAGAGATAGAGGGTGGAGGAAGGAGAGTGAGAAAGAGGGATAAATAGTGAAAGAGAGAATTGAGAGACTAAGAGAGAGGATAAGAGTGTGGTAGGCAGAGTTAGAGAGATTCAAGAGGGGATAGATAGAGAAATTAGAGATAGAAGATTGAGAGGGAGGGAAGGGGAGATTGAGAGAAAGTGTGAGAAGGAGGGAGGAAGAAGAGTGATTGGGAAGATGGGGAAGGAGTCCGAGAGAGAGATCGAAAGGAGTCCGAGAGAGAGATCGAAAGATAGAGAAAATGAGAGAGAATATAAGAGAGATAGAGAAACAGGGAGACAGAGAGTGAGATGGAGAAAGAGGGAGAAAAAAGATGAAGCAGGAGAATATATTGATAAACCTAGAATGAGAAAAAAATAGAGAAAGATGAAGGGAGAGAGGTATATAGTAAAAGAGAGAAAGTGATAGAGAGAGGGAGAGTAAAAGTGAGAGGCAAGCTGAGTGAGAGAGAGAAGTGATAGCATGAGAGAGAGAGGGGAGAAGAGAGAGAGTGTGAGAAAAGAGAGAGCAAGAGAGAGTGATAAAGAATAGAGATAGAGAGAAAAAGCAAAAGAGAAGGTTGAGGAGAAAAGACGTAGAAAATGAAAGAGATAAAAAAGAAGAAAAAACAAAAAAGGAGAAGATAGTGAATATAGAGTATGAGAAAGAGAGAGGAGGCATAAGAGGGGAGATAATTAAAGAGAGAGAAAAAGAAGAGAGAGAGCGAGTGAGGGAGCAAGAGAGAGGAAAGTCATGGAAGAGAGAGGGAGGGTGAGTGAGATAAATAGAGTGAGAGAGAGGGAAAGTAAGAGAGTGACAGTGAGGGAGGGAGAAAGGGAAGGAGGGTGGGAGGGTAAGTGAGAAAGTGTGAGAGAAGATATAAAAAGTAAGATAAGAGTGAGTTTGAGAAGCAAGAGATCAAGAGAGAGAAAGAGATGGTGCGAGAGAAAAGAAATAGAGAAAGGAAAGCGAGATAGATGGAGAGAGAGCAAAGAGATAGAGAAGGAAGGAGAGAGCAAGCAAGAGAGAAAAAATATAACAAGAAAGAGAACAGAGAAAAGAGAGTAAGAGAGGAGTAAGAGGGGAGAGAGAGATGGAGTGAGAGGGTGAGAGAAAGAAGAGAGAGCGAACAACGAAGCAAGAGAGATAAGAAAGAAGTGAACGAGAGGGACTGAGAGAGTGGAAGAGAGAAAGAATAAAAGTAATATAGAGAAATGGAAAAGTGTAAAGGGAGAGTGTCGTAGAGGTACGAAGTGGGAGAGAGAGAGCGGCAGAAGGAGTGAGATAAAGCATGTGGGAGAGAGAGTGAGAGCGAGCAAGAAAGAGGAGAAAAGACATGAAGAGAGAGCAAGGGGAAGGGAAGAGTGCGAGAAAGACTAGATATAGTGAGATAGGGATATAGAGAAATAACATGAGCAATGGAGTGAGAGAGATATTAATTATTGGGGGAGGGAAAGAAATAGAAATGAAAGAAGGGGGATAGGAGGAGATTAATAGAGAAAGCATGGAAGAGATAAAGCTAGAGAGATATAGAGCATAAACGAGAGAAGATAGATATAATAAGAGAAAAAGAAATAGGAGGCATAGTGGGTGAAAGAGAGAGAGAGGGTGAAAGAATGGATAAAGTGAGAGGGAGGAAGGGAGGGAGAGGAAGAGAGTGGAATAGAGAGTGGTTAGAGAGAAGATACATAGAGAAGAGAGAGCAGAGAGAAGGATAGTGATGGAGGGAGGGAGGTATAGTTGAGAGAGAGAGAGAGAGAGAGAGAGCATTGATATAAGAGTGAGATAATGGGAAAGGGAGAATAAGAGGTGGCGGGAAGGGAAGAGAAAGAGAGTGAGAAAGTGGGAGAGATTAAGAAGGAAAGAGGAAGGACAAAAAATATGGAAGAATGGGGGAGGATGTCCAAAGAGAGAGGGAGATAAAGAGAAGGTAGAAAAAAGAGAGCGATATGGAGGGTGAGAGAGGGGAGAGAGAGAGAAAGAGAGAAAAAGTGTGGGAGAGAATAAAAGGGAGCAAGAGAATAGGGAGAGTGAACGATGAGAGAGAGCAAGCTATAACAAGAAAAGAGATAGAAAGTCGGAAGGGATGGATGGAGGGAACCTTAGAGAGGGAGAGAGAGAAAAGGATAGCAAACAGAAAGTAAGAGAGTGGGAGGCAGAGACTGATAGAAAGAGAGCTAGAAGAGAGAGTGACAAAAGAAGAGTGACAAAATAGAAATGGATAGAGAGGGCAAAGAGATACAGAAGGAATTAGAGCAAGAAAGATAGGGTAAAGAGAAGAAAGAGAAAATAGAGTGACAGAGAGAGAACAAGAGAGGGAGAGGGTAGGTCAAAGAGAGAGTGAGATAAAGGGGGAGAGAGGGAAAAGAGTGCGAGAGAGAGAAAGTGTGAGAGTGAATAAAAGGGAACGAGAGAATAGATTGAGTGAAATATAAGAGAGAGTATGCTAGAGTGTGAAAAGAGAGAGAGAGAGAGAGAGAGCATGCCAGAAGAAAGTGAGAGGAAAGATATAGGAGAGGGAGGGAGGGTGAGATAGTGGGAGAAGGAGGGAGGGGAGAGAGAGATAGTGAGAAAGGGAGAAGTGAGAAAGAATGAATGAAAAGAGAGGAGGGAGAGAGAGAGAGAGAAAAGGTGAGTGAGATGGATAGAGCGAGAGAGAGAGACAGAGAAAGTGAGAGTGTGAGAATGAAGAAGGGAGAGAAGGAAAGCGAGAGGGTAAGAGTGAGAGTGGGAGAGAGGATAGAGAGTAAGAGAGTAATAGATGGATAGATGGAGAGAGGGAGAGAGAGTTAGAAAAAGAATTAACATAGTGAGTTAAAGAAGAAGGAGATCAATAGATAGATAGAAAGAAAGGGAGAGAAAAAGAGATAGTGAATGAAAGAGAGAGCAAGCAAGTGTGAGAAGGATAACAAAAAGAGAGAAGTAAGAAAAGAGTAAGAGAGAAGGAAAGAGAGGGGAGAGAAAGTGGGAGAGAAAGCAAGAAAGAGGGAGTCAGAGAGCGATAGAAAGAGAGCTAGATGAGAGAGTGAGTAATAAAGAGTGACATAATAGAAAAAGATAGACATAGCAAAGAGATACAGAAGGAAATAGAGTGAATGAATGAATGAGGAGTGAGGAGCGAGGCAAAAGAGTGAGAGAGACAAAGAGAGAGAAAGGGTGAGTCAGATAGATAGAGCGAGAGAGAGAGAGTCGCAGAAAGTGAGAGAGTGAGAGTGAAGAAGGGAAAGAAGGAAAGCGTGAGGGTAAGAGAGAGACTGGGAGAGAGGATAGAGAGAAATAGATGGAGAGAGGGAGAGAGTGTTAGTAAAAGAATTAACAGAGTGAGTTAGAGAAGAAAGAGATCAAGAGAGGTAGTGAGAGAGCAAAGGGATAGTGAAGGAAAGAGAGAGCAAGCAAGTGTGAAAAGGATAATAAAAAGAGAGAAGAAAAAAAAGAGTAAGAGAGAAGGGGAGAGAGGGGAGAGAAAGTGGGAGAGAAATCAAGAAAGAGGGAGTCAGAGAGCGATAGAAAGAGAGAGCTAGAAGCTAAGAAAGAGAGAGCTAGATGAGAGAGTGAGTAACAAAGAGTGAAAAAATAGAAAAAAATAGAAATAGGAATGAGATACAGAAGGAAAGAGAGTGAATGAATGAATGAAGAGTGAGGAGGGAGGAGGAGAGAGCGAGAGAGAGAGAGAGATAGAGAGAGAAAGGGAGAGAGATTGATTGAGCTAGAAAGAAAGAGAGAAAGTGAGAGAGTGAGTGTGAGGGAGGGAGGGAGGAGAGGGAGGGAGGGCGGAAAGGTAAGAGATAGAGTGGGAGAGAGGATAGAGAACAAGAGATAGAGATAGGAAGAGAGATTTAGAATTAGAAAGAAGGGAGCTAGTTAGAGAAGAAAGAGATCGAGAGAGAGATATAGAGAAAGGAAAATTGAGAAAGGTGGAGAGGGAGTAAAGAGATAGAGAGGGAAAGAAAGAGAAAGTAAGAGGGCGAAGGATAACAAGAAAGAGAAGAGAGAAAGGGGGAGAGAGGGGGAAGGGGGAGAGAGGGAGAGAGTGAAAATAAGAGAGGAGAGAAAGCAAGAGAGCGGAAGGCAGAGAGTGATAGAAAGAAAAAGTGAGAAAAGATGAAGGAGAAAGTGAGAAAAGATGAGTGAAAAAATACCAAGTTTTTCTATCTTCTCTTTTTTATTATCTCTCTGTTGCTTGATCTCTTTCCTTCTCTTTCTTTCTCTATCTCTCTGTTGCTTGCTTTCGCGCCTCTCTCTTACTTATACTCTCATTCCCTCTCTCCTTCCATTTTTATTTCTATCATTCTTTCGTGCTCTTTTCTACTTCCCACTCACTCAATCTCACTTTCTTGTGCCCTCCCCCTCTCTAATTCCCTTCATTCCTCCTTCCCCATCCCTTCCTCTATCTTTTCAATCTTATTTCTCTTTTGCTCAATCCCCCCTCACTTTATTTCTCTCATTATTCCCCTTTATTGCCCTCCCACACTTCATATATCTCTTCTCTTTCCCCCTTTCCCTTCTTCTCTCTCTCCGCAATCCCTCCTTCCCTCACTCCCTTTTTATTCACTCCCTTCTTTCAATCTTTTCTCTCACACACTCTCTCTCACTCGCTTCTCTATTCTTTCACTCGCTTATTTCTATCTTTCTCTCTCTCTCCATGTCTCCCTCCCCCTCATGTCTCCCTCCCCCTCTTTTTCTCTCTAAATATATCTGCATCCTTCCCTTATTATTTTTCTTTCTCTGCATCCTTCCCTTATTCCTTCCCTTATTATTTTTCTGACCCTCCTTTCTCTACCTTGCTTCTTACTTCTATCGCACATAATGTTCTCTCGCTCTCTCTTGCTAACCCGCTCTCCCTTCCCCTCCCCTCTCTCTGTTTCTCTCTTTCTTTACTATCTCGTCCTCTCTCTCTTTCTTTCCTACCTCATTGTCTCTCTTTCTTACTTTCTCTTTCTCTTTCTCTCTCACTCCTTTCTCCCTTCCTCCACCCTCCCTCTATCTTACTTGTTTTCTTTTATCTCTCTCTCCTCTTTCATTCTGTACCTCTTGCTCATTCTCTCTCTTCTTCTTTATCTTTTCACTTGCTTGCCCTCTCTCTTAGTTTATCGGCTCCTCTCTTCTCTCTACCTTCTTTTGTTTCTCTACCTCTGTTGAATCTTTCTCTCTATCTCTCTTCCTTCTATGCTCATTTTTCCGCTCTCTCTCTCTTTACTCCCCCTACCATCTCCTTCACTCTCTTGTTCCTCCCTCCTTTTCCCACCCTCCCTCTCTCTTTCTCTCTATGTTCCATTCCTATCTCTTGCTCTCTCTCTCTCTCCCTCTCACTCTCCCTGCCTTTTTCTAACTATCTATCTTTGTCACTATTTCTCCCTCTGACTCTCCCTCTTTCCTTCTCTTGATTTTTCTCTTTCTTTGATCTCCTTTACTTCTCTTCTTATCTCCTTTTCTATCTGTTACTCTCTTTTTCACTCTCTCTCATTCTCTCTTTTTTGCTATTCTCTATTTTATATCTTCTCTCACATTCTATTAGCCGCGCTTCCTCTCTAACTTTCACTCTATATCTAACACACTCTATCTCTCTCTCTTTTTTGCTTTCTCTCTCTTTTTTGTTTTCTCTCTCACTCTCCCACATGGTTCTCCCTCACTTCCCTCACTACCTTTGCCTCTCTTTCTCTCGCTCATCTCTAACTCTCTCCCTCCCTTTATTGCTCTCTCTCTCACTCTCTTTTTTCCTTCTCTTTCTCCCTCTCTCCCTCTCTCAATCTTCTCTACTCTCTTTTAGTCTCTCACCAACCGACCCTCTCTCCCTTCCCCTCCCCTCTCTCTATTTCTCTCTCTTCCTTTACTATCTCATCCTCTTTCTCTCACTTTCTTTCCTACCTCATTGTCTCTCTCTCTCACTCTCTTTCTCTTTCTCTCTTGCTATTTCTCTCGCTATTTTTTCCCTTCCTCTGCCCTCCCTCTATCTCTTTTCTTTTCTTTTATCTCTCTCTCATCTTTCTTGCTCTACCTCCGTCTCGTTCTCTCTCTCCTTCTCTATCTTTTCACTGCTTGCCTTCTCTCTCAGTTTATCTGGCTCTTTCTCCATTCTCTCTCTCAAACTTTTCTTTTGCTCATATTCTCTAGCTCTCTTTTCCTCTCTCTCATGCTGCTCATTAACTTTACCACACCCTCCTTCCAACCATCCCTCCCTTTTTCACCCTCCCACTCTCTCTCTCACTCATTATTTCTCTTGCTCACTCTCTCTCCAACTCTATCTCACCTTCTCTCTATTGTTATCACTAATCTCTCTCTCCATCTCTCTTTTTTTCTTTTTGACTCTAACATGGACTCTCATATTTCTCTCTCTATTTTCTCACTCCCACATTTCTCTCACTCTCTCTCTTCATCCCTTCTTCTCTCTCTCATTGTATCTTCCTCTCTCTCTTTCTCTCCCTCTTATCATTTTATCACTCTCTATTCTCTTTCTAATCTTTGCTTGCTCCCACTCTCTCTTTCATGCTATTTTCTCTCTTTCTATTTTCTCAAGCTCTTCCTCTCACACATCCTTTCTCTCTCTCCCTTTCTCAAGCTCCCTCTCTCCATTCCTCTCCTTTCTCTCTCTCTTTCTCTCACTCTTCTTCCTCTCG
>NW_018220656.1:26145-27178 GCF_001263595.1 Phalaenopsis equestris
CTCTCTTTCTATTTTCTCAAGCTCTTCCTCTCGCACATCCTTTCTCTCTCTCCCTTTCTCAAGCGCCCTCTCTCCATTCCTCTCCTTTCTCTCTCTCTCTTTCTCTCACAGTCCTCTTTATTCTCACTCTCACTTATCTCTCTATAGCTTCTCTTTCTTCTCTTTCTCATTTTCTTTCTCTCTCTCACGCCCCCTCTCTCCCTCCCTCACTTTCACTCTATCCATCTTCTCCCAATTACTCTCTCTTACATTATCTCTCATACCATCCATCGCTTGCACTTTCTCCCTCTGTCTCTTTCCCTACATATTTATTTGTCTCCCTTAATTTCTCTCTACTTCTCTTCTTACCTCTTCTCTCTACCACTCTCACTCTCTATCCCTCGCTATCGCTCTCTATCTCTTGCTCTTGAATGTCTCTCTTACTCTCTTTCTCTCTCACACTCTCTCTCTCTCTCATTTCTCTCTCTTCTCTCTCTCTCACTCCTAGCCCTCTCTCTCCTCTAGCCCTCTCTCTCTATTTTTATCCCTCTCCTACCCTTCCTTTATTTCTTTCTCTCTTGCTCTCTTCGTCACTCTCTCTCGCTCTCTCCCTCACCCTCCCTCGTTTATTAACTAGATCTTCTTTTTTTCTCTCTCTCCCTCTCTCCTTCCATCATTCCCTCCTTCCCTCTTTAGCTCTTTCTCCCTCTCACCCTATCTCTCTTCTCTTTACTCTCTCTTTCTATTTCTCTCTCCATTTCTTTCTCTTTCTCCCACTCATTAATCTAAACAAAACTCTCTCTCGCTCTATCTCTCCCCATCTCTCATTTCTCTCTCTCCCTCTATCTCTTCTTGACAACAATCTTTAATTCTCTCTATCTCCCTTTTTTAATTCCTCTCCAACTCTCTCTACCTCACTCTCACTCTCTTAATCACTCTCTTTCTCACTCTCTCTCACTCGCTCTCTCTACCTCAGTCGTATTCTCTCATCCTCATTCAATCTTTATCTCGTTTTCTCGCTCTCTCTCCCTCTTTCACAATTTCTCTTTCCTTC
>NW_018220657.1:0-944 GCF_001263595.1 Phalaenopsis equestris
TGAGCGAGAGGGAGAATAGGATTGAAAAAAGAGAAATAGAGAGAGGGATAGAGAGTGAGAGAAAAAGGGAGGGAGGGGGAGAGAGAAATAGACAGTGAGAGATTGAGGAAAGAGAGAAAGAGAGAGAAATAGAGAGAGGGATAGAGAGAATGTGTGTGAAGTGTGAGAGAAAGTAAGAAACATTGAGTGAGAGTACATAGGGAGGGATATTAGTTGAGGGAAGACAGAGGGAGTGAGAAAGTGTGTGTGGAATAACATGTGACAAAGAGTAAGTAAACAACAACAAAAGAGAGCAACAAAAGAAAGGGCAATAAGAGAGCAACAAAAGTTAGAGCAAAAGAGATAGAAGTGCAAGAGAGTAAGAAAGCGAGATAGAACGAAGAGTGAGAGGCAGAGCAAAAAGGGAGAGATTGAGAAGGAGAGAGATAAAAGGAAGGTGTGAGTGACATCGAAGAGAAAAAGAGAGGGAGCGGGAGAGGGAGAGAAAGGGAGAGATAAATAGAGAATGAAGATTAAGTGAACAATGTAGAGTGAGTGAGATAGAGAGGAAAGCAAGAGAATATGTGAGTGAGAGATAGAGCAAGATGGAGAAATAGATAGGGATGTAGAGGGATGAAGGGAGAAAGAGAGAGATCGAGTGAGTGTGTGTGTGTGAGATAGAGAAAGTAAGAAAAAGTGAGCAAGATGTAGTGGGGATAGAGGGAGAAGGAGTGAGTGGAGAGTGAATAATGAGAATAGAAAAGTGAGAGAGGGAGCAAGAGTGAGTGAAATTGAATAGAGAGATGGAAAGAGAGAATGAGAGAGAGAACTGAGAGTGAGGGGTGGGGGAATAGAGAGACGGTGCGATAAGAGAGAATGTGAAGAGAGAGAGGGAGAGAGAAAGAGAGAGTGCTACATAGATGGATAGAAAAAGTAAAATGAGCAAGAGAAATAGGAGAGAGAAA
>NW_018220657.1:5109-5507 GCF_001263595.1 Phalaenopsis equestris
CCACCTCTCTATCACTCTCCCTCCCTCTTCTGTCCCTCTCCCCCTCCTTGCTATCTTCTGTTCTCTTCATCTCACTCCTAATAGCTCTCACTCTCACTTAATCTTTCTCACTCTCTCTCCATTTCTCTCCCTCTCTCTTTTTTCCCTCTCCCACTCACTCTCCCTTGCTCTCTCTCACTCCCTCCATTCCACCCTACTTCCCTCCATCCCTCTATCTCTAACCATCCTCCCTGTCTCTTACCCTCTCTCTCATCTCTCTTCTCTCTTCTCACCCTCACTAACTCTCTCTTTCTTATTTCTCTCTCTCCCCCCTTCATTATCACCTTTCAACTCTCTTTCACTTTCTCTGACTCTTTTCTTCTTTCATACTCTCTTATCTCATGCTCTTTTTTCTCTCT
>NW_018220658.1:0-1547 GCF_001263595.1 Phalaenopsis equestris
AAAGAGGTTAAAGGATTAGGACTTTTCAATATGATTGGACAAAGTGGTGTGAAAGGGGAATGACTCAAGTTTGGAACATTTTATTTTGAAATCTAAAGAAGGAAGAATTAGGGGATGTCATAGATCCAGAGGAGAACCTCAGTGACTTCCCAAGCTATCCCATGGTTTGGCTTCAATTTAGAGGAGAAATATTTAAATGTTTCATCCTGCCAATTTTATTATTTAGGGCTTATATTCGTGTGAAATGATCACACAAATAGCCTGGAAGATATGAGGATTTAGGTCGTGACAGACGACAACCTCGGAATCCTAAAGTAGGTTAGGGATTAAATTGCATAGCAGATATATACAAAGGCCTAAAGATAAATTGAGGATTTATGTTTGTTTAAGCAAACAACCGCTAATTCGTATGGATTTTTTGTTTAATTCTACAAAATGGTTTAGCTGGTGAAGACATATTTTGTTGTTGAAGATGACCGTGCTACCCACGATGCTAGCTCCAAGCTCCTTGTCGTAGCAAGTTTAAGTTTTCTAATGTGTCAAGTCGTGAAGTCAAATCAAATGTCCTTATATTTATGGTTCTTTAAATATTATGGGGCTTATGAAAGTTGATTAGGGCGACATTGGTTAAGATCCTACGATTCCCTCGTTCCGACACCACTATTTTCTTTCGGATTCACTTAGTCCAAATGAATTTACTAAACTCAACTCAATGAATTCCACACTTTCATTTAAACCATGGAAAATCTCGTTAGCGACCGTAGGTTACATCCTATGAGGGATTCCCGATCATCTGATAGAGACGTCTTAATTTAGTTGTGATTTTTATTTTGTGATGTTTGTGATTAAATTTTAAGTTGTCTTATATTTTGAATGTTGTGGTGGTGAATTTTTATTTTGTTTGATTTTAGTTTTGGTTTTGGTTTTGGTTTTGTGGCTATCCTACCAGTTTTAGTTTTGACATGCAGGGTGACATCATTATTTAGCTTGCAAGTTTACAAACAAAAGGTGCAGTAAGGAAAATACAGGAAAAGAAGGTACTACAAATTCTAAAAGCATACATGTCGAGTCTTCTCGTTCCTCCACCTAAAACTTTAGTACTTATAAGGCATATGTATATAATTTTTACAGGAATTAAAGCATGCTTTTAAGAAAAGTAGAAAATACAAGTTTGATGTGTGTTTACCAGATCCTTTGTCATACCTTAGTGGGTCTCAATTTTAGGGATGATTACATTAAGCAAATCATAATAATTTCAGATGTCTTTCAAGGTTTCCAAGGGATCATGAAGAAGTCTCAGTTCTTACCCTAGACATTTCATATTCCCTCAAATTATCTTGAGTTTACTTTGGTCTTATTATGTTTGCTATATAGTTCATCCAGTTCATAACCTCATGCTCAGTGATTTTTTATGTTCTGATTATCTCTTAAATGGGATAATTATCACTTGGTATCTCACTTATGAATTATATGGGTAAAAGCCCTTGGGGGAAACTTGACTTAATAAAGAATTTAATTAATTTAATTTTAAAGAATGGGCTTATAGT
>NW_018220659.1:0-364 GCF_001263595.1 Phalaenopsis equestris
TATGATCCTTTGATTTTATCTTCATTATGTGGTTCATCTATTGGTTGAGGTGGAGGTATCTCTTCTTGGGTAATTATCTGTTTTCCTTTATATGTTGGAGTTGTTCTTGGTGGTAACAGTTTTCCGCTCTTTAAATTAACTTTTGTTATTTCTTCTCATTGAGATATCATTGTTGAATCTTCTGGTGTCTCTTCCTCTTCATAGAAAAGATCTAAGTTGATGGAAAGTGGGGTACCGTGACGTTTGAGAATTGGCTCCTCTTATCGGTGCTATTGTAAACGGTATTATTGATGTCTTCTTTAAACTTGACAACGAGTTCATCTAACTCAGGTACGATTTGAGGATCATTTTGGAGATCAAGATC
>NW_018220660.1:0-7168 GCF_001263595.1 Phalaenopsis equestris
AAAATTTTGAAGATAAATACATCGTATTTAAATTTGGAAAACATTCACTACATATGCGAAGAAAATTATCATTTGCTTAAATTTCTTGAAAACATGCACTGAAATTTTTAAGAAAATTAATATTAGTCTTATTTAAAATTTCTATTTTTACTTTAACTCATCAGCACCTTAGGATTACCTATAACAACATCAAAGTTTCATAATGTCTCTCACATCATCATCCCTCTATGTGAAATTCAAATTTATTTGTTCAGTATGGCCGCAAAATTCAAATAAGTTTCATTCGACCAATTTTATAACAAATAGTTGTGATAAAAATGAATGAGACAATAAGTTACTTATACATATATTAGATTAATCTTGAGATGCATCAATTAAAAAACAATTAGTTCTAATTATTTTTTTTAATACAAAAGTTATATTATTGAATGAGGTTTTCTTAGAAAATATACTTTGTGCAGTCAATGAAACAAAAATAAAAGTTTAAATTTGACTCCACCATTATCTTTAGTTTTGTTTTTATTGTCGTCTATTTTAGAACATTAATTTTAATTTTGATTTATAGTACTCTTTTCTCTTTAACCCGTGTTTATAAATGAGCTTTAATCAATCAAGTTGGACATAACTGTCATCTAAGTAAAAAAAACAAAACAAAGAACAACAGAACATTCCATAAATATTGCTCGATTGCTAAGAAATGCTATATAAGGCCTAAATAAATTTTAGAATGTCAGACAAATCTTGTAAAAATAGAATTTCAAATTTATCTATTCATGAAATAGAAATATTATCCTCTAATAGTGGTCACTAACCCTAAGCTTAATGATTGTAATTAAGAAGAACAAGCCAATTAAGTAATGTTATTAAATGAAACAATGAACTATCATTAAAAAATAAAAATAAGAATAAACACAATGATTCATTTATTAATTTTTTAATTTAACATTTTTTTAACAATTGCAAAATTCCTCAAATGGGTGATTTACTAAATTTATTTTGCATAATTTTGTAATTTAGGCTTTAATGATTGTTCACAGTTTTTAACTATATATTTAATATTCATAATTTATTATTATTTCATCTAATGTTAACAATTTTAGTTTCAATAATATCACTTTATAGTTAATATCTCTAATATTATTAGTTTTCAGTACTTTTTTTCATAACTCTATCAAACATTCACTATAATTTTCTCATTTAAGCCCCATGTTAAGCTTATTATTAACATTGATGTCGTTTGCTTCCTTCAATGCTGTTAAAACAAATGGCATAACATAAGCTGATGCAGACATGCATTTTATGGTCATAAAACAACTCCTAGCGAAGTAAGCAATCAATCCGTTTTCATTCTAGCGAAGTAAGCGAATTGATCCGAACTATCTTCGAGGAAGTCATTGCAAAATGTTATAAAAATGGAAAACAAAAACATAAAAGTAAAAGGTTTGAATAAAAGTTAGGATGAATTATTTGAAAATTTTTAGATTTTAGAGATATTTTTAAATAAAATGCAAATCAAGTATAATATTTATCTTTTTACGATTGATTAGAACTAATACAAATAAAGAATAACCTAGTGACTATGAGGATGAAGTGTAGAGGCGACGATGGCTTTGCATAAGAGGGCCGATGGATTTGCTTGTGGCAGAACGTTTCATAAGAGGGACGATGGAATTGAATAAATCATTAAGATTAACAATTTGTTGGGCTATTATTATACAATTGAAATTAACATCATTTTAAAAGTTATTGTCAACCTTAATTATATACTCATTCACTGCACAAATAATTGTTATACCTTAATTGTGTCTAAGTTAGTCACAACCTTTGATAGAAGGATTACTTAAACATAAGTAATGTTTGAGCTTGAGGAATTTATTGAGTGGACAAAATTAACTAAATATCTGCCTAAATAATTGTCTTTATTACATGTATTGCTTCGTATATTGCATAATTTGTTATTTTATTCTAGAAAGACCAACAAGAATAACAACAACAAAACCTTTATCCCACTAAGTGGGGTCGGCTACATGAATCTTTAAATATCCGTCACTGGAGCTACACGAACCCCATCACAGATGTATTTATTTCGCATTTTGTCTCTAAGTGTAAAGCCACTCATCCACCTAATCATTTTCATCTCGATAACATCAACTAAGTTTTATGCTTCTCTTTTAAAGGCCAACATTCAGTGCCACTTCTCTTTTAAAGGCCAAACATTCAGCGCCATAGAGCATTGCAGGTCTCACCAGCATTATATAAAATTTTTCTTTCAGTCAAAGCGGTACTTTTATATCACACAATAGAACCAAAGCCTTCCTCCACTTCAACCAACCAACTTGAATTCTACTAATAACATCCCCATCAATATCACCATCACTTTGAACAATAGACTGGAGATATCTAAAGCGTTCACAGCTTCTAATAATTTGATCACCCATGTTTCATTTCTGTCGCTAGAGTTACTACTACTAAAATTACATGCAATGTATACAGTTTTAGTTCTACCTAAACCAAGGCTTTTAGACTCTAAGGTAAACCTCCATAATTTAAGCTTTTTCTGAGCTTTTTCTGAGCTTTTTCTCTTGCCTTATCCACGAAAAGGATATCATCAACAAAAAGCATACACTAAGGTGCATCACCCTATAAGCGTCTAGTAAGAGTATCCATAACTAAAACAAAAAGAAATGGGCATAAAGTTGATCCCTAATGTAAACTAACATAAATTGGAAAACATTTGGTCGATCCTCTTTTGTTCAAACACAAGTAACAACTTTTGTATACATATCCTTAATGACTTGAATATAAGTCATATCAACATTTTTCTTCTCAAGAACCCTCCCAAGCATATCTCTTGGAACTTTATCGTAAGGTTTTTCTAAATCAATAAAAATCCTATGTAGCTCCTCAATATATATCCTCCTTATTATCTCTGAACTTCTCCATCAAACCTCTCAATAAATGTATAGCTTCCATGGCAGACCTATCCGACATAAATCCAATTTGATTATGAGAACTCTTTGTAATACGCCTTAATCCATGTTTAATTACCCTCTCTAACACATCAACTTAATCCCTCTATAATTTGCACACTCTTGTGCAGCCCCTTTATCCTAAAAATGGAGACCAAAATACTCTTCCTCAACTCCTCAGGCCTTTTTTTAGTTTTTAAAATAGTATTAAAGAGTTTAGTAAGCTAAAAAAACTCTCAAATCTCATAAATATTTTCACACTTCAAATCAGATATCATCAAGTTCTACAGACTTTCCACCCTCTATTTTCTTTAAAACCTCCTCAACTTCTTATTTAATAATGCTATGGTAAAAATGAAATATTTTATTAATATTAACAATATTAACATCACTAAAGTTGATTGTATCTTGCGAATCTTCAATAAAAAAGCTTATCAAAATAACTCACCCACAAATTTTAAATATTTTTTGTCTACGAAAAGAATGTTTTGATTTTCATCTTTAATACATTTTACTTGAGTTAAATATTTACTTTTCTTTTCTCTTTGTTTTTCTAGTTTATACATAATCTTTTTCACTCCTTAGTATCTAATAAATTATAATGATCACTAAAAGCAAAATTTTTAGCATCTTAGATTACTCTCTAAGACTCCCTATGACCCGTTTGATATTTTTCCTAGTTCTCTAAGCTCTTACATTAAAACCAATTTTAATAACATTACTTCTTTTTCTTTATCTTTTCTTGCACATTATTATTCCACCACCAACTATATTTATTTATAGAAATTTTTTCTTTTGATTCTCCAAGTACAAATTTTGTCACTTGTATAATAGTATACGCTATTTTATCCCACATAGAAATTGCTTCTAAGTGAACATCCCAAATTTTATAATCTTGAATTTTACTCATAAAAAAATAATTTTATTTATATTTTTTAGGCATCTCATCTAATTATACGATAATGATTTCTAGTGTTCTTTATTTTACAACTTTTCATCTTAAAATTAGAACTAATAATCAATATTGAGTACTTAGATCCTCACTTGGAATGACCATACATTCTTTACATTCTCGACAATCTCTTCTTCTCACAAGAAAATAATCAATGAGTTTTATTAGATCCATTCTTACAAATAATAATATGCTCATATTTTTTCTAGAATAAAGTATTAGAAATAATATAATTATACGTTAAAGTAAAATCTAACATAGCTCTATTGTGATTAATCACTCCAAAATTGTAGCCACCATGAATATTTCTAAAATCTTCTACCACTTTACCGACATGCTCATTTTAGTCTCCTCCAATAAAAATTCTTTCTTCAAGAGGTATCATTTGTAATAAGTCTTCTAAGTCATTCCAAACTTTATTTTTAGAACCAATATCTAAACCTACTTGCGGAGCATAAGCACTTATAATAATAAAAATTTTAGTTTCAACAATAATCTTAAGGGTTATAGTTTTATCTTCAACTCTATTATATTTTACAACATTAACTTTCAAAATCTTATCTATAATTACACCGACACCATTTCTAGTGCAACTCTTACCTGAATGCCAAATTTTTAAACCTAATTTATAAATATCATTAGTCTTTTCTCCAACCCATTTAGTTTCTTGAACACATAAAATATTTATCGTTCTATGAATCATAATATTGACTAATTCCATTAATTTACCATTATGAGTACTTATATTCCAAGAAAATATCCTAATATTTGTTTCAATGACTAACTTTTATACATGCATCTGTCCATAATGTGGGAACCCTTTCTTATTTGACACTATACCCAGGCGTCGATGTAGTGGCTTTTGCGCACCTATCACTATATTCGGACCACACACTATGTCACTTCCAAGGGACTCCTTAGCACTTACATAATGAACAAAATTATTTATATCACAATTTTTTTTGACAAGTTTTACTCTCGTTGTTAACTACCTAACGTAACCCTTTACTTTTCACATATGGGCTTGGGACCAACAATGTCAATGTTTTTTTTTTTTTGTAGAAATACCACTAATGATAATTTCAAGAAATCTTAGTGGAAGTCATTGGATTCTCATAGCACCAAGGCTTAGCACCTAGGCATTGTGATGGGTTCTCTCAACAAGATTTTTCCTTTGAGCTTAAAGCTATAGAGCTAATTGCCCAGCACCTCAACATTAAACTGCAATTCAACGCCAAAATTCTTAGTTTCATAGCACTATTGACGACAGAAGAAGCTAAAAGGTAAAAAACTTGATGCCTCACTTGATGCCTCAAATGTTAATTACCCAACACCTCAACACTAGAATCCAATGCCTCAATGTCATTTTTTGGAGCACCATATCAATATAAATGACAAATCATAGAACAATTGGATAGAGAGTATGGCACCACAACACTAGACCTTCAGCGCCTTAGTGTTGTCATAATGTCAAAGCATGATAGCCTCTATAGGAACAAATATACAAACTCAAAATCAAATTTTAAGGGTAGAAGATGGTTGAGTAATAGGGATGAATTAAGTAGGAAGCCAAGTGTGTGTTTAAAGGAATGAAAGAGAGTGTGGAGTCACTGTGTAAAGTATAAATATTGTTTGAGTGATTAAAGGAGTGTTACATAAGTTTCATAGTGAAAATGTCACTTTTGTTGGAGAAGCAATGATAAGAAGAAAGAAATGAGAGATTAATCATTCGAACGTTTATGGGAGATCATAAATTTTTTATTTATATTTACTTTCTTAAACTTCATATAAAATTTTTATTATTGTGTTGAAATGAAAAAAAAAATGATGTGTTTATTTTGTGAAATCGTACTATATTAAGCTTCTAATTTATTATAGATTGAAAATTTTAAGTTGAATTTTGTGATTAAGTTATAATTGTGTGTCAAGTTCAAAGCTTGTCTTTGTCATCATCCAATCTAATTTAGCATTAAGTCGTCGCCACAATTATATTTAAAACTTAGTGTATTTTTATGATTTTGGTAATTTAATTATGTACCAATAGAATTAAAACTAAGGTTTATAATAATATAACTTATGCTTTTGAACTTTAACAATCCTTAAGGAAAATAGAAAATTCAAATTTTAAATTTATCAAGTCAAGAGATATATCACCTTAGGTTTTGAAAATTAAGGTTTTTATTGATATCAATGGAAGTTTTACGCCACAAAGATTTCTGATTGATAGCCAATGCAATATTAAATCTTCTCACAGTGTTTTATTTCCTAAATTATAAATTCGTGGGAGACTTGGTAATTTAGAAATCTAATCAAATTTAGGAACATTTGAACTAGTACCCTTTGACCTTGAGTTAGAAAACTACTTAGAATACTTAAATGATTTCAAAAAAGACGGAGAGATGGCACATATATCCCAAGTTGAAAATAACGTCCCTAGACTCAACGAAATGCGTAGAACACTTGGGAAATTTGCAAGCCCAATGGATGATGAAATCCATTTAAGTATCAATACCTCTGTCATAGAAGTCAACTCATTCAAAATTATATCTATCATTATTTAGATGGTTCAAAATAAATATCTTGGAAGAACATCTACAAAAGATTCTTACCTCAACTTAGTGAGTTTTCTTGAACTTTAATACAACTGGATTACATAATCTCATTGGGAGATTATAAAACATAAAATTTAAAGCACAATACAAACTTATTAAAAGAAATGGAGGGAGAAAGAGAGAGAGAGAGAGAGGGAGAGAGAGAGAAAGAGAGAGAGAGCGGATATATTAGGAGCCTTCAAAGATGTGGAAAAAATAAACATTTTATTTCTAACCTTGGCATGATGAAAAATATTTGGCCGTCTTTTCTTATATATTCATTAGACTTTTATCATCATCCTAAGAGTTTTGGTTAATTTAAATCAATTAATAAGATGTACTCAGCCAATTGTTAAAATAAGTGGTCTGAACGACCCTAGATGATGAAACGGACAGTGCGGTCGCGTCTAGAACGTTGAATTTACCTAGGGGAGAAGTTCATTTCGCTACGATAACGTGTTCGGCAAAAAAGATGCGGAGAGATAATAATAATATTATTATTATTATATATATATATAAAATAATAAAAAAAACCTTATCTTTTTTTAAAACCCTCGCTCCTCTCTCTCCCCTCCTCTCTCCATCTCCTCACAGCCGACCCCTTTCACGAAAACCGCCCGTCCCTCCTCCTCTCAGCCTTTCACGCCGCCCTCGCC
>NW_018220660.1:7530-12623 GCF_001263595.1 Phalaenopsis equestris
TTGGGCTTCGATTTCCTTTGAATGAATCTTCTTCGTTGCTTAATTTTTTTTTCTCTTGTAATTTTTCTGAAATCAAACATTGCCATGACCATGGATCTCTTCACTGAGCAAGCTTTCTCGGACAAATTTGTGATCTATTTCTTCATAAAGTTCCATCCCTTGTTGTGATTCTTTGTTGAATCGCACAAAATGACTCAGAAAAGTTGCAATCTGGACAAAGAAGAGGCTGAAGTTCTCAAACGCCCTCCATTTTCTTCCCCTCCTTCATCGTTGTCGAGCGACCCATTTTTAAAGGTATATTTTGGTTATACTTTTATATACAAAAATTATTATTTTTGGATACTTTGCCCTCCATAATTTATATCTCTTATTCTCCCCGTTGCATGATTCATTGTGGGATACACTGGAGCACGTACTGGACGTCGACGACATGGAGCAAGTAAAGAGAACACGCCTACAACCTTCGCGGTGGGGACATCAACGTATCTATGTGTTTGATCGTTGATTTCCTAGAGTGAGTTGCTAGGTTGGGACTTCCTGTGCGTAAACAAACACCCCTCGTAGAGCCAAGTGTCTCCCTTTTGTTGTGAGAATTAGCACAAGTTCCGATAGGTCAGAGTCCCTCACTCCCCTTGCCTTGGGTTTCCCCAGCTTTACTTGGAGAAACTAGGGGGCGGACTTGGCAAAGCGAGAGAAGCTTTATAGCTGGCTTGCTTTGCAAAGTCTAGAGGAGTTCACGAAATGGGAAAAGCTTTATAGCTAGCACATTTCGCAACGCCGTGGAGAGTTTCCCCTAGGAGATCTGTGGATAAACTCCCCACATTTTCTCACGAAAACAAAAGGCGGCAATGTCGCATTTCCAAGGGTCTAAACCTTAGGTTTCCTAGGTGAGGTCGTTAGTACGAGCATGACTCGCTACGCTATCATGTGTGGTTATTTGCATCTCATTGTTTGCATATGTGTGTCTTGCATTGTTACATATTGTGTGTCATATATCACACTTGCACCTTGCACCTGCACCTTGCACTTGCACGTTGCACTTGCACTTGCATCTTATATCTTGCACTTGCACCTTGCACTTGCACCTTGCACCTTGCACCTTGCATGTTGCACGTTGCACTTGCACTTGCACTTGCATCTTATAGCTTGCACTTGCACCTGCACCGACCCCACTTGTGCCTCGATCAGTTATCCCAAACCGATCACAGCACTTGTATTTCAGCCGGCTAGCCCGGTCCGGTTGGAACAGTACTTTGGTTTTACCGGATGCTCCATCTGGATCGACGTACCACTTGCTCCTTTGCATGCTGTGTATGTGCATGTACATGTTTGTCTGCATAATCGATATCATCTCCTTGAGTTGCATTCTTTCGGGTCACTGCCTTACCAGTATACCCTCTTTCTGGGCCCCTGCCACTACGGCATGCCTACCTTCGGGTCACTGCCTTACCGGCATACCCTCTTCGCGGGGCCCTGCGCATTCTTTCGGGTCACTGCCTTACCAGTATACCCTCTTTCTGGGCCCCTGCCACTACGGCATGCCTACCTTCGGGTCACTGCCTTACCGGCATACCCTCTTCGCGGGCCCCTGCCACTACGGCATGCCCATTCCTTCCAGTCACTGCCTTCATGACATACTCTTTATCACTATTTATATGTTTTGATTTGACTGCATTAGCATTTGCATTTGCATGTTTGCATGGATAGCAAGTCAGGTTCGTTAAGAGAGTGACCCTATGTTGGTCGCGATGCCTTAACGAGCATTTCTTGCTGGGTTGATCCTAGTGAGCTATGCGAGTTAAGTCATCGGGATTGACCGAGTATGACTGTGCTAAAGATCTAATAGATCTAACTCGTGTCACTATTCTTCGTGACACCCTTTAGATCCTTTGGATCCTTAGGATGGGGCCGGTATGATGACCCCGTCAAAGTCATACTATACCTAGACTTACCCCCCACTTAGATACTAGAATGATGCACTTTTCGTTAGATGGTGTGCTAGACTAGGATTTAGGGTGTTAGATATTCTTTTTAATGCCTGGCTAAATTTCTCTGTTGGATTGGTTGCCCTAGCCAAGTATCTTTCTTTTGCATTATGCTTGTGATGTGACTGCATACTGCATATGTGTGGTAGTGTGTTAGGGCGTTCTTCTGCAGGGAGCCATGTCTATTTTTATACACACACAGGTACCGCTATGGGGTGAGCAAGTAATGATTTCTAGCCATTTTGCTTGCAGGTGCTATTAGCTCCCCCCACTTTTAAGACATGACTCATGATACGTTATGTGTATGTGATTTTTCTACTGACACTTGTTTCCATGCAGGATTGAGTCTTTTTCTTTTCTCTATTTATTTTTTTAGAGTCTAGGAGAGTCCTGTAGCATAAATAAGATACGGGCACGGGTTCTGAGTCGTTAGCACGGGAACCACGTGGAGGGGACTAGGAGCAGATGCTCGTGCCCCGTATTTTAATTCTGCATTTTATATTGATGTATAGAATTAGGACCGGGCATGTATATGCGGAGTCCGACCTCCCTTTTCTTTTCTGGGATATGTTGCCGACCCAACGGCACCGGCCTGTTTATTATTTTGGGTTGACTTGCTTTGCTTTATTTTTTGCATCATGTTTCATGTCTGCACTTGCATGTGTTTTCCTTGTTTCTTTATGTGATATGGGATTTCACGATATAATCTAGGCTCATTAAGGACCCTAAAATTGTAATTTTGTAAAAAATCCTAAATAAAGTATTCAAGATAATTAAAATTTAGGATTAAAATATTCAGGATTTAAAAATTGCAACTTTTACTTTCCTGCAATATTAATAGGGCCTCCACATTACTTAGGATCATTCTAGATAACTGCATTCATGTTTGCATGTCCCGAGGAGGAGTCCCCGTACTTTTCCAACTTGACTGGCCTAGCATACCTTCATATAGGTGGTTGCTAGTGCGTCTAGGGTGTTAGAAGGCTCCCCGACCCAGACGGGGTGTAAGTCCTTTTGTTTGGAGCGTTCTTCAGCTTTGTAGCTGAACCTCCACTGTCTCCTTCTTTCCAGAGGCATCCTTGCCATTTCGGCACCGAGGAGAAGCTCCTATGCTTCTCCAACTTGACTGACTCAACATATCTTTTTATATATGTGGTTTTCTAGTGCACCTATGGTGTTAAAAGGCTCTTCAACCCAAATGAGGTGTAAGTCCTTCGGTTGGGAGTGTTTTCAGCTTTGTATCTAAACCTCCACTTCCCTTTTTTTTTTTTAAGGCATCCTTGTCACTTTGGCAGGTGTGAGTCCCGCCTCTTGGAGCTCTAGCTTATTATCATACGATAGAGTTTTCGTCATTTAACCTTAGGGTTATTGAGGTCCGTGTGCACATAATTCACTGATTGCTGACCGAAGATCTCAGAACGTGTTGCGTTGACTACCTTTATGACTGAGTAAAATTAAGGTCCCAGTGGCTTGGGCTGACGAGTCTGTGGTACCATGACCCAACTACTTCTACCTTCCTCTTATTGAGCCCCTTTGAGCCATGTTGCTCGTTGAATTTTTTGATATCATGTTGATGGTCTGATTTCGATGAGCTGCAACTCATTTGGGATACGATAATTTGACATATGCCCTTATGGAGAGGATGTACTTTAACATATTGGGATATTCATGTCAAGATGATCATGGTTATCTGCGGGCTCTGTATGTCGATGAGTCTCTACCCACATGGGATGTAAGAGACTCACTATCTGTTTGATGGCTTAACGAGAGCTTTGAAGCATCAGGGCATTCCTATATGAAATAAACTCCTTTAACGACCTTTTCCTCTAGTCTGTGATAGTAAAGAGAAACACCTTTTATTGACAGTATTCTTGGGTATCCCCCAAGATGTAATTAACCAGTAGGAACACGTTCCTCTAGGAGTGCTCTTGACCCCAGAACAGGTACATGGGTAGTCTATGTAGATACTTCTTTCGCGGATATTGGTTTAAGGTGCCTTCGCCCGATCTTATTTGGGCGGACATTCTTGACCTATCCTTGCGAGGTTTATCGTACATAGACTCTCCACGTTTTACTTTTTCTCTTGTTTGTCACTTTTTCGTATGTCCCTTCTTATTTGATTCCTCTCCTCCTCGAATCATTTATATGGTTTGAGAGGGAGACTTATTCGATTGAGGGAATTATACGACGATCGACAAACTGGGGACTCCTTTTAAAAATAAAAAAGAGAAAAATGAACGAAAACAAATCTGGTGACTCTGCTGGGGATGAGTCTCTTTCTCCATACTTGGATTTTCATTTTTTTGGGGTTATAGTCTCTCTTCGTACTAGGAGTTTCGTTCATATTATCGTGACCTGGTTCTCTTCCTTCTAGTCACAGTTGAGCCTTTTGTGAGACCTTGGTTTTCAGTCCATGTGTGAGTTGCTAGGGGTAGCAACTCGATGCATTATGTCCCTTTCTCACCCTCGATAGTTCGGTTGCTGCATTTTTGCATGCATCGATGTCGTTGTATTTTTTTGATTGATTTCATAACATTTTTCCTGTTTCAGATCATTGTCCATTTTTGCCCCGCTACGTGGAAGAGCAGGAAAATGGATATGATCGTTACCGCTTTCTGTGCTCTTAAGGGTGTCATAACTTTTCAGTTTCTTCGAGCACCCATGTTGGATTACCTTACGTGATCCTATGCCCTTTGAGGCATTCGCTCTGTGCCCTCCCCCTTAAAAGGGGAGACGTGCATATTGATTCATTTCTATATATTTTCAGACATTTACTCTATGCCCTCCCCTTAAAAGGGGAGACATGCATATTGAGTTGTTTCTATGCCCTTTTAGGTGTTTGACTCTCTGCTGTCCCCCTTAAGTGGGGGATGTGAATATTGAGTTATTCTTACGCCCTCTGAGGCATTTTCTTTGTACCCTCCCCCTTAAAAAGGGGAGTCATGCATATAGAGCTGTCTTTGCTGCACTGGCTCGTGTTGCGCCCGCTTCTTTTGCAAAAAAATGGGGCGGTGCTCGATAGTGACCCGCCGTAGCACCTGACGGTCTTTTCCAGACTCGTACCTCTGTGTTTCCATTAATCTCCCTGCCATAGGTAGGTGAGAATTT
>NW_018220660.1:13607-15437 GCF_001263595.1 Phalaenopsis equestris
AACCGCTCTATTGTATTGTCTGGTTGTGTGGATTATACCCCAACCATGATAGTTGTGAGGGCTCTCCCTCCTTATGATCTAGATTGCTCTAAATCCGCGGTCCATATTGATAAATCCATTACAAATCTCCTCGCCAAGAAGATTATTGGAGCAATTTCCCCTCTACTAGGACTGGGTCCTCTTCCTTGAAAGAAGTTCCTTACCTGGATCCTCCAGATGTCCGAGCAAACTTTTTTATTCATCTTGTCCTATAGGCCTTCGTACTAGAAGACCGAGGTTCTCCTGTCGGTCCATTATGAGGCTAGGATATTCACTTTTTGTCATCTGTTGTATAGGTCATGAGACCCGCCAAGATGTTGTATGGAACCCTTGGGGTGATACTTATTGCCACTGTACCAGATGTTGTGTCGGGTATCATTGTGATCCTGTTGGAATGACTTTTTCCCACATTTGATGTGTCTACTCTTTCCATGAGCTATGAGGAAAATGTTGTGGCTTCCTTTCCATCAATAAAGATGAATTTGTCCTATTTTGATAGAGGGAGGTCCGGGGTGCACCCGGTCGATTCTCACCTTATTTGGAGGTTGATCGCTCTACTTTGGCAAATATCCAGTGCCTTAGGTAAATTCTTGCCACCACATCTCTTGATATCCCGACGCTGCATGTAGAATGACTTTCTACATTTGATGGTGAGGGGCTTACTTGCCTTCGCTTTGAAGAGTGCTTTATCCTATCTCTTTTCACCTATTATGCAAGGCTAGTGTGGATGTTCTATACTCCAATTGGGGGATGCCCGAAACCTATTTTTTTATGACATGTTGTATCGATTACACCACCTTGCTAGTCTTGATCGATCCATGTTTAGCCGGGATACACATCTCCCAGGCTATTTGAGAGTGTCTCATTCAATTTGAGTCAATTTGTCTTTTGGCCAAGCTCTCGATGAAAGCATTTCATTGCTAATAACATTATGCATGTCTAAGCATTTGGTTTAGTCAGTTTTCTTTGAATCTGACTAGGATATGGTGCCTCACCTTTTTTTTAAAGAACCTTGTTGACTTTCGAGTCTGTTCTTGTTGAGAAAACATCATTTCTTGATTGATCCATCTATATCCAGTTTCATGGATATTTTGTTTGCCTTGGTTGATTTTTATCACATTGTTGATAGTCATGTTGAACTGATCAAAGCATTATGTCTCTACAATCAGTTCATGACTCGTTGTGATACCTCGATATCGGATGTTACCGGTTAGACCTTACTTATCTGATCGAGATACCTCTGCATCTGTTGATGCTCCAATTTTTGGAGGCCATTGAGATGGTTTTGAAAAGAACCATGCCCCTTTGTTGATCTTGTATTGGGCTTACCTTTAATGATTCTTGAGGTTGAACCTAAGATAGATCCTGAGGATGAGATTAAGCTAGACCATGTATGCAACTTCTTAGGATTTACAAATCTTTATGGTTTGGTAGATTCAAACTAAGTCACGATGACCGAATCCATTCCTTTAATGAACTTCCACCTAAGTCTTGAGAATACCTCAGAATGACTATATGGGTGTCATTGAGATGCTAGTAGTTTCAGAGACTCTTTAGATCTCTTACTTTTCCATTCAGCTAGACCAATGGAAGCTTAACAATTAATGGATCATGAAATTCTAAGAATATTTATTCGGGAGAATTTTGAGTCAAAACAAACTACTTTATTACAAAAAAAGCTCTGCCATATATAGTAATTCTCAGGGAAAATAAAAAAAGAAGTGCAAAAAGGCCTTAAAAAGTGAAATTTGGCCACCACTCCTGAGAAGAAGCTTGAGGTGAGCGGGAAAT
>NW_018220660.1:16258-21817 GCF_001263595.1 Phalaenopsis equestris
ATAAAGGAGCGTGGTAGATACGTTTGTACCACTCATCATAAATGAGATTGGAAGATGCCCACTTTTTAGAAGATTGAAGCTCACCTTTATAACTAAGCATTACATGGTTAGAAAATGATGCCTAGCTAACCTTTTGTAGACGCAACCTGTAATCTGCGTAAGAGAAGCCAAGTACTTATCTTATCCTCTCTTTTTGGTCCCTCGCTTCGAGCATGTCCGAATGATCGTGTCCCACCCATCATTAATGAGCGTGGTAGATACGTCTGTTCCACTCGTCATAAATGAGATTGGAAGATGCCCTCCTTTTAGAAGATCAAAGCTTACCTTTATAACTAAGCATTACATGGTTAGAAAATGATGCCTAGCTAACCTTTTGTATATCTCTAATTAACGGAAGTCAATTTTGATTGATATTTGCCTTATTGCAGGAAAGTCATGTTCTTTCCTAGCATTCTTATTCGGTTACCCATTCTACATAGGGTCCGAACTGAGCACCTTTCTACGGATATGCTTGTTTTGCTCACTTTAGATGAATGCGATGTATTCTCTCTTATGGGATATGTTTTGTTTTTTGCCTTATGGCTAAATACCAGTTGGTTGGTACACTCTATTTGGTCTAACCCTTCTCAGGTGTCTCGATTGTCCGAGGTCAAGTCGCTTTGAGGGATGTTTTCTGGGTCAGCCTGAGAGCTACATACCCTTGTGGTTGGAAAATTACTTTTTGACCAACAATTCTTGGATACTGTGGTATTTTCCCAACGGAGTTCATTATACCAAATCTCTGGTAGTAGTATCATATATAGGGTTGGTTTGTTTTAATCGTCCACCCTTTTTGATTATTCGATTTGGTATGTCACACCAGATCATTTCTGATAACGGCTTATGCCAGAAATAAAAAATATATATGCCAATAAAAAATATATATATGAATGGCATGGAAGGCTCTCAGTAGCTCCGTGGGCATGTTGTGCAACATATCATACACCCACCTTTTTCTATGCTTTATGCTTTGACCCTCTGGGTCCGACAGTCCTTCCTTTGGAGGTTGACTAGTCTTCTTAGTGGGTATGTGGTACGACATATCGTACACCCACCCTTTTATGTGTGTTATTCGACGTAAGAGAGGACTTGAACATCTCTTAAAACTTATTTATGAATTGTTATATAGGCAAAGTGGAAGTCCTACGGGCGGCTTATACCTGTCGCAACCAGTAATCAGTGTAAGAGAAGCTAAGTACTTCTCTTAGCTTTTTTTCTACAGTTCCTCGCTTCGAGCGGGTCTGAACGAGCGTGTCCCACCCATTATAAATGAGTGTGGTAGATATTTTTTTCCCCACTCACTCTAAATGAGAGTGGAAGATACCCTCTTTTTAGAGTATATGTGCTTAGTTTCATGACTAGGCATTCCCTCGTTAGCATATCTTTCCTAGCTAACATTTGCAATATATCGATTGATGGAAGTCAATTTCGATTAATATTTGCCTTATGCAGGAAAGCCATGCCCTTTAGTCATGCCCTTTCCTAGCATTCTGGTTCTGTTACCCATCCTACATAGGGTTCAAACTGAGCACCTTTATACGGATATGCTCGTCCCGCTCACTTAATCCTAGAGTGAAATCTATTATCAAGTCTAACAAATTTGGAAATTGGTTTTTGCCTTATGGCTAAACACCATTTGGTTGGTACACTCTATGTTGTCCAACCCTTCTCAGGTGTCTCGATTGTCCGAGGTCAAGTTTTATTTATACCTTTTTGTGTGGGAAGCTATGCTCCATTCCTCGCCACCTCTATTCGTTTAAGCACCCCGTGTGGGTCCGAACTAGAGTTTCCCTTAGGTTTCCCACTCACTTCAAATGAGTGTGGTTTTTTCCCCTTCAATAGATGTTTTCTGAGTTAACCTGCGGGCAACATACCCTTGTGCCAACTATTCTTAGATACTACAGCAATTCCCTAGTGGAATTCATTCTACAAAATCTCTTGTAGCAGTATCATATATAGGGTTGGTATGTTTTATTCATCCACCCTTTTTGATAATCTTGAACCGGTCAATTTTCATTGCCTTTTCAGAGCGACATGTCGTATCGGTTATAGAATTTGTTGTTACCTGTCCGATCCATGTCCTTCGTCCGAGCCACTTTTGCTGTCTGACGTTTGCCCCGATATTTTCTCCACGAGAATTGCCTTAGTAAGTTATTGTTGGAAATATTCGTTGAGATCTCCCCTGCTATAGCTATTTCGCTAGTTCTGAGGGACCTTTTAGCGATACTTACTTTGCTAATGCTTGCTTAAAGCACCCTACATTTGGACTTGTAAGTCCACCTCAATGATTGTTGGTTGATTTGGTTGGTTTGGTCCACCCCACCGACTGACATGTTGTACTAGTAGCTCAGTTGGTCCATGTCCCCAATGGGATATTTGATGTCTCCTCAGCAGAACTACTTTGCTAAATGGGAGAGTTGTTAAATTGGAGAGTCGCCCAACGAGATTTGCCTCGCTAGCTCACTTTGAGCGCCCTTGGGGTTTAGACCGTACTAGGTTATGTAACCCTTTTGATATTCTCGATTGATCTGGTTGGTTATGTCCGCCATGTCGAGTACGATGCTGTATTAGTCTCATGTCTGATCCATGGATCCTTAGCGAAAGTTGCTTTGCTAGTGCTGATGTAGAAGCACTCTTGTGGTTAGAACTTTCTGATATCTAACCCCATTTCATGGTTTTGACTGTTTTGGTTGGTTTTATCTGCCAAGTCGAATGGCATGTTGTATTGGTTTCACCACTGATCACAGCAAAACCGATCCATGTTGAGTCAGATTACTTGGATATTCGACTATACTTTGAGTGTGATACCTCAGAATGTTATGTCGTATGTTTGTTCATTTGATATTTTATCAGGATACATACCTCCTGCGTTATTTCATATGCTCGGCCAGGATACATACTTCTTTCCTTATTTGATACTTCGTCAGGATACATACCTCCTCGACTATTTCGATCGGGGTATATACCTCCGTGATCATTTGATGTTCCGATCAATAGAACTATTGCCTTCACTTGGCCGACCCTTGATGATAAGACCTTTTTGAGGCACGTCGGGTTTTATATACCTCCTTTATGAGAGCGTCTTCGGCTTTATATAGCTATATGTTCAATGTTACTTGAGCTCATCTACATTGTAGTTTCCTCAGTATGAGTGTGTCTTATCTTTGGACACTCTTTGGCTTAATAGCCACGTTTATCGAGCCATCTGACCTTAGAGTCGGCTCTGTTATGAGAAAATTTCGTCTCCTGACACTTTTGGCTTTCTAGCCATGTTCTTCGAGCCATGTGACCTTAGGGTCGACTCTATTATGATGATATCATGTCTTTTGACACCTTTGGCTTCTTATAGCCTTATACTCCGATGCTTCTCGAACCACATGCCATTTTGGGCCGGTTCATTTACGAGAGTATTCTGTCTTCAGACATTCCCTAGGTCATGCCTCTACGGCCTCTGAACCTACTCTTTGGTTATGCCTTCAAGGCCTCTGAACCATCCTTTTCGGTCGGCCATACTATTTAGTCACTGGTTTTATCACCACCTCTGATTAGGATATGTTGTGCTTTGTAGCCACCTGATTAATGTGATGGGTGTTTCGTCTCAAGGAGATCAGTTAGACTCGCAATCGGGGTCTCTTTCAGGGGAAACATAACAGGAGGCTTGGTCACACGAGATGATTGAGCATTCTCTCCTACTGTTTCGAATGAGGTCAGGTACGGGATTTCCATCGATTCTGTTGTTTTGAATGTGGTCAGACAGATAGATGTGCCGCTTCGAATATGGTCAGGCAAACTTTCCCTCAGCCATACCATGTCCAGTTTATCTGGCCTGGCTGGGATCCATTAGGTCATGCCTTTATGGCCTCTTAACCACCATTTTAGGTTATGCCTTTACGGCCTCTGAACCTATTCTATAGGTTATGCCTTTATGACCTCTGAACCTATTTTTGTAGTTGACTGATTTTGACTAGCTAGCCACACCCTCAACCATACCTTGTCCAGTTTATCTGACTTGGTTGAGGTTTTTGTTTAGCCTTCTCTTGGGATGCCACCTCGACTACCAGGAGAGGTTTTCTCTTGAGGATGCTGCCAACAAGTGCACTTTGCCTTAGTGGCGCAGCACATTTGTTGGGGGTCCTTTGTTGGCATCAGTTTTTGGATGTCACGAGTGTCGACAAATTTTATACGTCGCGTCATGCGCAAATTATCATTTTGGACTCGATTGTTGAAAAAGTGGTCCGAACACTTCGAACAATGAAATAGACCACGCGTGTGAGTCTGAAATATCGATTCCACTTAGGACGGACGCTCGTTGGACCACGGTTTTGTGTGCGGGCTAAAAATGCGTGAATTTTTATTTTCGTCCCAATTGCTAAAATAAGTGATCCGAACGACCCTAGACGATGAAACGGACAGAGCGGGCGCGTCCAGACGAATTTACCTTGGGGAGAAGTTCATTTCGCTACGATGACGTGTTCGGCAAAAAGATGCAGATAGATAATAATATTATTATTATTATATGTATAAAAAAAAACCTTATCTTTTTTTTTAAAACCCACGCTCCTCTCTCTCCCCTTTTCCCTTCGCATCTCCTCACAGTTGCTCCTTTCTCCCTCTGGTTTTCGCGAAACCTTCCGTCGCCTCTCCGACTTTTCACGAAAAAGGGCATGTCGTGCCCTAGCTTCTCGCCGCCGACTCTCCTCCATCGTCGGCTCCGCTCCGCTGTCCGTCTTTTTCTTCTTCTTCTTCTTCTACTTTTTTTCTTCATTTTCTGTCATTTCTTCTTTTCCTTCCATTTCTTCTTCTTCTTCTTCTTCTCCTATTTTTTCTTCTTCTTCTTCTTCTTCTATTTCTTCTTCTATTCTTGGACAACCCGCCAACCTCGCCGGATCTGCCTTTTTTTTTCGTGAATGTTTAACCTTATTTTCCTTCGATCGGCTTGAGGTTTTCGGGTTTCAATTTCCTTTGAGCGAATCTTCTTCGTCGCTTAATTTTTTTTTTCTCTCATAATTTTTCTGAAATCAAACATTGCCATGACCATGGATCTCTTCACTGAGCAAGCTTTCTCGGACAAATTTGTGATCTATTTCTTCATAAAGTTCCATCCCTTGTTGTGATTCTTTGTTGAATCGCACAAAATGGCTCAGAAAAGTTGCAATCTGGACAAAGAAGAGGCTCAAGTTCTCAAAGCCCCTCCATTTTCTTCCCCTCCTTTGTCGTTGTCGAGCGACCCATTTTTAAAGGTATATTTTGGTTGTACTTTTATATGAAAAAATTATTATTTTTGGATACTTTGCCCTCCCTGATCCCTTCCTCTCTTGCCTTTGTTGGCACTGTTTGTCCTATGCACGTTTTACGAGGCACACTAGAGCATGGATCGGACGTCGGCGAGCTTGGCGCAAGCAAAGAGAACGCGTCCGCAATCGTCACGGTGGTGAGATTCTCTAACTTCTAATTGACTCTAGCGTGTGGGTTTGATCGCCCACACGGGGTTGTTGACCTCACTTTTGGTTGAGGTCTAGA
>NW_018220661.1:0-841 GCF_001263595.1 Phalaenopsis equestris
TTTGGAAAGAATAATTAAATTGGAAGATATTAAGGTGAGCGGTTTGATTTTAGAAGATTATAACTCGCTGATTTTAACCCCCAACCAATGATTTTAAAATGATTTATAATTCATGATAAGGATTGAGAGTATAAATATTAAAAATCTTTTTTCTTAACCATGAACCTACTCATTAAACCTTATAGGCTCAAAGTTTTGTCTAATGAGGTTTAGAAAATAACTTATAATTAATTTAAAACCTTTCAAAACACTACAAGCCCGTTCTTTAAAATCAAATTATTTAATTAAGTTAAGTTGCCCCCAATGACTTTTACCCATATAATTCATAAGTGAGATATCAAATGATGATTACCCCATTTAAGAGATAATCAAAACATCATGATTCACTGAGCATAAGGATATTAATTGGATGAAACATATAGCAAACACAATAAGACCAAAATGAACTCAAGATAATTCCAAGGACCATGAAATGTCTAAGGTATTACCCAAAACTTTTTCATGATCCTTTGAAAATCTTGTAAGACACCTGGACTTATTATGATTTGCTTAATGAAATCATTCTCAAAATTTAAATCTAACCCGCTACGTTATAACATAGGATCTGGTAGACACACCTTAAACTTGTATTTTCTACTTTCCTTATCAGCATGCTTTAATTCCTGCAAACTTATATATACATATATGTGCTTTGGAAGTACTGACTTTTCAGGTGGAGGAACGAGAAGACTCACCAGTTACACTTTTACAGTTTACAGTGTTTTCTTTTCTCGTACTTTCTACATTGTACGTTTATGCTTACAAACTTGCATGCTAAACAATGTTGTCACCCTGCATGAAA
>NW_018220662.1:0-3911 GCF_001263595.1 Phalaenopsis equestris
GTTTTTAGACCTCAACCAAAAGTGAGGTCAACAATTCTATATTTTACATCTCCCACTTTGGCTGTTGATGCTTTGGAGCCAAAATTTATAGCAATTTACTTGGCTATTAGAATTGCTCATCATTGTCAAATGGGTCATTTAATTGCTGAATCTAATTCTAGTGTTTGCATCAAAATTTTACAGAATGATGAAGCTCCTCCCTGGAATCTTCTTAGGTTGAAAAACAAAATGAAGCATCCTATAAATAGCTGCAGGGTGGACTTTAAACACATTTCTAGAGAGGGCAACAGTCCTGCTCATTGGTTGGCTTCCTTGGGAAGGAACACTGAACACATTTTTGTTGGGAATTCTCCTTCTTCACATTACTCTTATCTTCTCCATGGAGATTTGGCTCTTTCTTACTTTCATGCTATGTAATAAGATTGTTGGATATATATATATATATATATAATTCATTAAATTTAAAGTAAACGAGTTACAAATAGAAAAGAAAAGAAAAGAGGGCCTATAAAAGAAGGCAACCTCTCAAAACAACAAAAAGGAGCTACCTGATATAAGGAAAGGGCAGCAAATCACTGGATAGGAGGAAATCCAATGGGGAAGGTATCCTTCTGCTCACCATAGATTCTTCAGTATAGAGACCCCTTCTAGCTAGCCAATTGGAGGGTCTATTTCCTTCTCTGTGGATATGGGAGAACTTTATAGAGTAGTTCTTTAGTAATTGATGAATCCCAGATATCCAGCTTATTAAGTTCCATGGAGTGTCATAGGAGCCCTTGATAATATTAATAAGCATCAAAGTGTCAGATTCAACCCATAGCTGGTTGAAATGGCAGGTTGAAGTGGCAAGAAGGGCCCAAAAAATAGCTTGACATTTAGCTTCAAGAGCATCCAAAGCTTTAACAGGAGATTGAAAGAACAAGATGCACCTCCCCTCATGATTCCTGAAGACACCACCAATACCAGCAGACTGAGATTTATAACTACCATCAGTGTTAACTTTTATCCATCCATACTTTGGTAGAGACCAGCAAATTTTCAAGTCTTTGGTAATGGAAGAGGCTCAGCATAGGCTCAGCTCCAACACAACTTCAAAGCTTTTAAATTTAATCAGTTTTTGTATAAAGGCAATAAAGTTTCGACCCACCTTTTTTGGCTCTATAGGAGAAGTATCACACTTCAAATGGGTTCTAGCTATCCAAACAAACCAAGCCACAATATTGGGGATGTCTTGAAGATTAATTTCCCTCCAATCTAACCAGCAAATATAGAATACTTCCAATGTTAGATTCATAGTTGGGACATTCATCTTTCCAATCACAATAGACCAAACTTCCTGCACCCAGGGGCAGGCAAAAAATAGGTGGGCGTGAGACCCTTCAATTTTAATATATCATCAGTGGGAATCAATTTTAGTGAGACCCTTCAATTTCAATATATCATCAGTGGGAATAAATTTTAAGAAGAGTCTCCATATATAAAATAACATTGAGGGAGTGAGAAATTTATTCCAGATTGTATGGCCCTAATGCACCACCAGTTGGGGAGGCTGAGAAGAAATTAAGTTATTTTTTATAGCAATTTTGTCTTTACTCCAAGGTTTACAAAATGTTTTAGAATATTGGTCACTTATCATGTCCCAAAAGTCCTTTACATTCTTTGGAGAGGCTGGAGCACTTCGATCATTCAGAAGGTTGCCTTCCAAAGACCAATTGTCCCACCAGATGTTTACCAGTCCCCCACCAATCTCCCAGACATACATTTTTTCAGCTTCCTCCCTAATATGCAACATCTTTTTCCAAATGGGCGAGTCCCCCAAACCCACAGATAATTGGGTAGGGTGTTGATGCTTGCAATATTTTCCCTTTAAGAATTCAGCCCAAAGTGAGGACTGAGATCTGAATTTGATCCAGAGTTTGCACAAATTAGTATGCATAATTTGGGGGAAGGACTTGAAGCCTAACCCACCTTCAAAGGGTTTACACACCTTAGCCCATTGTGTCCAGTGTTTTTGCTTCCTTTGACCAGCCCATAAAAATCTATTGAAAATCCCTTCTAATAATCTTTGAGTAGACTTTTTTAATATATTCATTTGTAGGAGATAGGAGGAAATAGCAGATAAAACACTTTTCAGAAGTGTTATCCTACCCCCATTGGATAAAAAAGAATTCTCCCATGCTTGAAGTTTGCTTTGAATCTTTTCTAAAATGTGATCAAACTGAGAGTTTTTTGTTCTTCCTTTGATAAGAATTACCCCAAGATATTTCACAGGAAGATGGCTATTGGTAAAGCCAGTGAAATCAGAAACCTAGGTCTTTAACTCACTTTTGCATTGTTTGCTGAAGATGGAGATGCACTTCTGTTTATTTAATTTCATACCAGAGGCCTCCTAAAAAATCTCCAAGCTTTGCATGAATAATTTAACAACTGATTTGGAAGCTTTTGAAAAAATAATGACGTCATCAGCAAAAGCCAAATGATTGATTAAGGTGGAAGATCTGTGGCTATAAAGGGAGTGGGGTTTCCTGGTTGCCAACTCATTCAAGATTCTGGATAAGTAGTCAAAAACCAAAATAAAAATGGTAGGGGAAAGGGGGTCACCTTGTTTGATACCTCTAGATGCACTGAAGAACCCATGGGAAGTCCCATTGATGAAGATAGAATGGAAATTATTAGCCAACCATCTGTTTATTAGAGAGATAAAGGAAGATGAGAAACCTCTGACAATGAGAACTTGTTCAATAAACTTCCAACTGATTGTGTCATATGCCTTTTTGATATCCAATTTGAGAATTAAGTTACCTCCTCTAGTGATTCTGTCCAAATCCAGTACCAACTCTTGAGCCAAGAGCACATTATCAACAATACTTCTATCCTTGATGAAGGCAACCTGATTCCTGCATATAAGCTGATTTAAATGAGGTTGTAATCTATGGACCAGGACTTTGCTTATTATCTTGGATATAATAGAAGTGAGGTTAATGGGTCTAAAATTTTCCCATTTGTGAGGAGTTTTTTTCTTTGGAACCAAAGTAATAGTAGATGAGGAGAAGTATTTGGGGAGATCAGCCCCCCAGAAAAAGCTTTGGACAGTAGCAATGACCTCACCCTTCACAATCAGCCAGGCCTTTTTATAAAAATCTGCTGTGAACCCATCAAGACCAGCAACTTTAGTGTTGTCAATGGAGTTCAGAGCTTCTCATATTTCCTTTTCATCAGGAATATCAGTGAGATATAAGCTTTTAGTGAACTCCATTTCATTATCAAACAAGGTATACTTAATGGGAGGTTGAGAGGTAGGAGTTTGTTTGAAAATATTTTGAAAATATTGAACAGCATTATCAGCTATGCCCTCAGCAGTAGTGATCCAGTGACCCTCCTGAGAAAGAATTTTATGAATTGTATTGCATTTCCTCCTATAGTTGATGCAAGCATGATAATATTTAGAATTAGAATTTTTGTCCCCCTCACAAAACTTCAGTTTGTTGGCCTTCTAAGCATAGAATGCCTCTTGCATGTTGAATGCATCCAGCAGATGTTCATCTGCAAACTGAAGATGCATTTCAGACCCTATGCCAGAAGACATGAGTTGTTCTAATTGTAATACCTTCTGTTCAGCCTCAAGGACTTTATTATCTATGTTCCCAAACACCTCCCAATTCCAATTAGAAAGATGTTTACTGACTTTTTTATGTAAAAGCCAGAGTTTTATACCAGGGATATGATGATGAACATCAGTCAAAGCCATTGAAACTTGATTGAGAAAATCCCCATGCATGGACCACATATTGAAATATCTGAACTTGGCTTTATTTTTAGAATTGTTGGAAGAAATCTGAATAAGTAAGGGTCTATGATCAGATCCACTCCTAGCCAAATGTTGGACAGAAGTATGCAGGAAATCTCTGAAC